>NC_142602.1:68220244-68232744 GCF_041222555.1 Hakea prostrata
TCTTTCACTCACATTTTTTTCCACCAAGAACGTTTTATGAAACTCTTTGACCCCCGAATTTGGAGTATCCTACTTTCACGCGATTCACAGGGTTCAACAAGCAATTGATATTTCACAATCAAAGGTGTAGTACTACTTGTAGTAGCGGTCCTTCTTTATTGTATTAACAATCGAAATATGGTCGAAAGAAAAAATCTCTATTTGATGAGGCTTCTTCCTATACCTATGAATTCCATTGGACCCAGAAATGATACATTGGAAGAATCTTTTGGGTCTTCCAATATCAATAGGTTGATTGTTTTGCTTCTGTATCTTCCAAAAGGGAAAAAGATCTCTGAGAGTTGTTTCACGGATCCAAAAGAGAGTGTCACATCCCGCCCTAAATCCACCAAGGGGATACCCTATCTAGATTACCTAGGGAGTGAATTACAGTCCTGCCGATCAAGTTTAGGAACGATCATAGTCACTTAGCACAATAACATAATCAAAAGCAAGAACAATTCCTTGTATCCAAATAATTTAATAATAAAAGTCGAGAAAGTACCTCAGAAGGATTCACAAATAACATCAGAGTGCGGAAAGGATTTCATTAGTATAAACAATCAAGTGTGAAAAGGAGGGAGGAAACCCATCCTATAATATTAGCGGAAGATGAAACGACTAAAAGTAAAGGTTACAACCGATTCACCAAATAACAAATGGAACAACTAAGCTATAGTCCTGACAATTCAAATAAAAAGGTTAAAAAGGGAATGAGGCGACATCCCATCCCTAACACACAAATATAAAATTGAACTGCCACAAACAAGTCCCGATCTCGGTCTACTCGTCTTTATCAAGTGGTTCATCGTCACCAGTATGATACAAGTCTTCAACTCGGCCTCCAGAGGGTTGACTGCCACAGTCAATAGTGGTAGTACCTGTAGGAAAGTCTAACAAAATATGTTGCAAAAAGGAGTGAGTTCGAAAGAACTCAGCAAGGTAGTCATTCCATAAAATATAAACCATATGATATAAGCCATAACATGACGCAATATGATATGGAACACATGATGCAAGTATGGTTCTAACTCTATGAATGTTGGTCTCTAAGGTAGACATGCTTTAAGTCATAGCACCATACTTCTCTAGGTCGTCTGTCACTCTCTCGTTCCATATCTTGGGAATGCCCGGGGAATATCGTTAAAGTCCTCAAAAAAACCATGGTTGGGGATTTAGTCACCACTCTCTCACATCACCATTTGGTATAAGTATTGGCGCATGTCACAGTAAAGCCTAGCCCCATGCAAGTCATCTACTCAGTCATATCAATTCAGATCCAGATACGTCCATTCCTCGCCCCCGGCGATCCTTTCCGGTATCCTTCTCACTAGAGTCAGCGTAATCCCGGATTACGGACTCATCAACCCTATTGGTCATCCACAAATAGTAAACGGGAAGCTCTCACGTCCTCTCACGGGTTGGTTACCGGTCTTGAGCGCTCGTGAGCCCAAGTCTATCCATTTGCAACCCTACCAATAAATGGTTCCCACAATGAGATTTATGACCTCTCACGGGTTGGTTACCCGTCTTGAGTGCCCACAAATCCCCACTGCTACCATGGGTCGTTCGGTCTCAATGCCCTTCCGATTCAGGTCTGATACGACAGGGACATCCTAGCCAAACCACTAGACAGTCCTATGTATGTCATCCAATAACCCGGGAAATAGTCGATAGGCACCTTCGGAGAACATCCCATACTATTCCCTCCGGTGCCCAAGGACAGAAGCGTCAATAGAACACTCCCCAATCCCAAGTTATACGTAGGCAATCACATATTCAAGTTCATCACTTCTCATGCATCCAATACATCTTCATAATACAAGTTAAATCATGATATTGAAATGAATCATCATAGACATAAGTAAACAAGAATAGTAATGTAACATGACAAGAGTATAAAAATTTCAATACTACTGTTCTAACACATATATCACAGTCTTATAACGATTAAAAGAAATCAAGAGATTCTATTCATAAATAAGAACATAAATCATAAGTTGATGATCTATATGTTTATGGAGATAACCATCCTTACCTTGGTTGAATTGATGATGAATTGAGAATACCAAGAATTAGTCCAAAAGAATTGTTAAGACCCTAAACAAACATCAATAATAAGTTAGAGAAGAAGTCGGGAAGATTGGATGTCTAACGGATCAAAACGGAGCAAGGTTGCTGTCAGCAACAAGTTTGGTCGATGGTCTTGGTCGATGGTATCGACCAAAAGGATCGACCAAAATTGTCTTCGGAACAGAATAGTGGATTTTGGGGATTTTGGTCCGAAATGGGTCTTCCGGGGTTCGGATCAATCTGAAACTTGGAGGGATGATTAATAACAATGTAAGAACACTACCTAGCAAGTATTATCACAATCCAATGGTTCAAACGAAAACCCCCAAATTGAGGTCCTATGTTCTAAAGACAAGAATCCTAGCATTCATGAGAAATTGATGTAATTGAAAGGGAAGCTACAAAATTAGTTGGGGAATAGGTTAGGAACATGATTATAATCATTTGCAAGCCAGAGATTAGAGTAATCATACTCCACATCTCAGTTTAGTATAAGAAATCAAGTTGTTAAGCAAGGAATCATGGTAATGTATATGTAAGGATCAAGATGCAAGTGAAGCATAGCAAGAATGAAGGAAAAGCAAGTATAAATGGGAAGAGACATCCATGGCAAGGTGTTTGCAAGGTTGCAGCACCTTGGCCATGGTCTCATCAGTAAAAGAAGAAGGGAAGTGAGTAGAATAGAGAGCAAGAGAGAGAATCATACCTTAGAAGATGGTAGTTGGAGAAGAGAGACAAGGATTCTTGTAGAAGGTCATCACCCAAGCTAAGGAGGAGCCTAAGAGGAGCCTTCCCACGTTCTCAGGTGTTGAAATGAGTAAAATATCGTTCTAGGTTCGAGGTTTCACTTAAATAGATGAAGGAATATCCAAAAAGCATCTTTTTCTCGATTCTGGGCAACTTTTGTCGATGGTCCTTGGTTGATGGCATCGACCAAAGAGCATCGACCAAAATAGGTAACAGGTTTTAGCAGAAAATCCAGAAATAGTTCAGCAATTTCGAACAGGGATTCGGAGGTCTATACAAGGTCACATTGAGTGAGGTTTTCTCCTACAAGTCAATCAAGAAGTCTAGTTTCCAGAAATACTTTTGGATCAAGCATGTGAGGTCATTAGGTCCACCAAATAAGCTCACTTTCTTTGATGCGCAAGCAGGATTTGCCAGACACAGTTCAGCAACTTCAGACAGGGATTTGGAGGGCTATATGGGGTCAAATTGAGTGGGGTTTTCTCCTACAAGTCCATCAAGAAGTCTAGTTTCAGGAAATATATTCGGATTGAGCACAGGAGTTCATTTGGTATTTCAACTAATTCACCCCTCTTCGGTGCGCAGATTCAAAACTAACACTGACAATGCCCTCAAGTGAGGGGCATCATCGTCAATGTCCACGGGCTTGGGTTCCGCCACAAAAAAAAAAAAAAAAAGGGGGCCCCCCCCCCAAAAACCGGGGAACCCCCCGCCGGGGGGGGGGGGGGGGGGGTGGTATTTAATGTTGACTTTGAAGTTTGACCGTGATTTCAGTGTTTTCTATCTTTGAAAATCTTAGGAAGATGTCTTTGTGGGCCATCTCAGTAGAAGATATGGTGTTTGACCCAAAACCCATGGATATTGATGATGGTGTTTCCTTATGGAAACCTTACTTGATTTGGTGTTGAACTATTTATTTGTGAAGAAGAACTTGGTTGATGGACCTAAAGCTTAGTTGGACCTGGTTTGAAGACTTCCCTCCATACTAGGTAAGTAGTACGATGTATTGAAAGAAGCCCATCCAAAAATATTGAAGTTTGGCCCATTAAATCCTTTGTTTTGAATAAGGCCGGCAGTGGCATTTGGTAAATATCTGTTTTGAAGGTTTTCAAAGCTTTATTTCTTTTAATTTCGTGGTAAACTATTCCCACCATGTTTCTAAACCTCTAGATAGTGTGGGATCGACCTTTGGACTTCCTCTTTGGCAACCAATCAACCAACAGGCGGTTGGCGGTTGGGAAACCCAGTAACCTTGAACCTTTGTGATATGTAAAAAGGGGGAACCCATGTGTTTCACCTCAATTTGTTTCTAATTCTTTGGAGAACGTGGGAAGATCCTAGATCCTCTCCTTCGAGCCAAGGAAGATCCCAGTATCGTTCGGTTTCTTCAGGGTTTCTCTTCTAAAAGGTTGGTATTCAATTCGCTTCTTCTTTAATTCATTCTTTCTTCTCTACTCTGATTTTCGATCATGAGAAGGGTATTACACTACTGTAATGACCTCTTCTTTAATTCTTTTAACCCTAGAGTGAATCCCCCAATCACCTATGATCTTGAAGCCATATGGCGATGATCCTTGATTTTGATTCCACCAAAGCTCTTAATGATACTTTCCCTAATTTCCTACCTATCTTTATTATTGTGGGGAAGGTCTCATATTATTACCATGACCTTCCCTTGTGTCCTCATGATTGAGGAGTTGATCCTTGTTTTTCTTTGGAACAATTGGCAACCCTTTATTTTCTATTAATTCATTGGACCCTCCCCAAAACTCTTGATTGTAAATTCCTTGCCCTAAGGGTGAATCTTTATTCTCCTTAGTCTTTTCGTGGGATACACGGATTCTTGTTAGTAAATCCCTAATTGTATGATTTGAATTTGTTTCCCTTCACTTTAATTGAGAACCTTATTTTCTCTCATAGTAGACCCTTCCTAATTCCATCTTATTTTGAAATACTAATGAGATGTTCCTTTATCTATCTTGGGTTGTTTTTATGAGAATTAATTATGGGTAACTCTCATGGGAGGTAACAACCCAGAGAGGTAACCAATATGAAACCCTATTGTTCTTTTATTTGTTGGAAACTTCCCAACACTTTGATTGTGCATTCTTTGTTTCTCTTTCCCATGGGTGAATCTTGATTCTTTGTTTCTCTTTCCCTTGGGTGATATTTGTGTTAACCTAAACTTGATCATCTATGTTTTCTTGTTTTATTGGCTATCAATTTATTTCCCTTCATCCGGTGCTCTCAACCTTTTCATTGGGAGCCAAAAAAAGGGTGAAATCCTAACCTCTTGGATCAAACCAAGAACCTTAGTTTGATCTTGTTAACAACAATCAATGTGTTTTTTTACTAAAATTGTAACCTATCATTCTCTAATTGTTTATCCTTGATCACACTATATTTTCTTCATGATCCATGTTTAACAATTAGGATTTCTAATTATTCTTTCTTCGTTGTTCTTGTTTGAGATCGGGAAGAAGATGATGCATCTGCAACCACTATCCAGATCTCATTCTATTCTTTGAGATCTATGATCGTCATCATGATCTTAACCCTAGCTAATAGATTCTGAAACAACCCTAACTGAATGATCTTTGAAACCTGTAACCTTCCATGTGAGGGAAACCTCATGGGTAATGTTTCGTTAACATAAACTAGATTTCCTATGATTTCTTGTTATTTTCTTGATAACAATCATTCCCTCTCTTTCCGTGATCATAACCTTTTCATGAGCCATATGTTATGATGAAACCCAACCTCTTTGTTACAAACCTATTATGATTGATTTTGGACTATGATCTCCCCCATGTCTTCATTTGGGTTTGGTTGTACTTGGTCTTCAACCCCATGAGCAAAGCACCCTTGTATAGCAATATACTTGGGGGCGGTTACTAGTGGGGTTGATTAAACCAAGCGACGCAGCGACGCGGTCGCTAGGGAAAATGCCCTATTTTGCCCCGTTCGTTATAAATAGCATCGGTCGCCCTATTAACGATTATTTTGTTCGGGATTTCTATTTTGGGCGATTAGGCGGCGTGGAAACGGCGGGATTCAGCTCGAAGTGTTGTTAATGATATAAAACCTTTTCTCTTCTATTCTTGGTGATTCTGATTAAGGTAATGAATCTCCATCTGCAATTCTCTTCTTTTTAACCTCTCGATTGATATGAACCCATCCCCTTTTTGTTGGTGGTTATCCATTTGATTGGTTGTATCTCCCTTTTCAATGTTCTTGATGAGATCCTGTCTAGAAACGAATCCCCGCATTTGTTTAATGGATGGATCCCATCAAGGGGAATGATTTGGGTAATAAATCTTTGTTAATTTTAGGGTTTCTTGTTACCCCCTTGTTCTAGACCTATTAAGCTTGAATTTCGGACTAAGATCATCCCAAAACGGATTGAAATCGGATGATAAAAAGTCTGATTTTCGGAGTTGGAAACTGTCGAAACAGGGGGTCGCTTGTGGAGGTCGCTAACTAAGCAACCGCCACAAGCAACCGGCTGGTTTCCGAAGAATCGTGTAGGTTTGATTTTTGAATTGTTTTGACTCTTGACTCTTATACATTCTTGTAACCCTATGCCTAGGTGTTCTCTGTTTCAAATAAAAGTCTTATAATAGTTTTTGGATTGCAAGTTAGAGGACTTCTACTAAATTACAGGTAAGGACATGCATTCTTATTTATATGCAATTACATATACATGATGATTCAGCTGTTCTATTTACTATTCTTTGATCATGTAACTTGCTGTAATTGTATAAAGCATGTGAATCTTATTGTATACTTGCTGTTAGTGGTGTTCTTTGATGTACTTCATCTTTTATGATATTGCACAACTGTTCATGGTATGATAAAGAGTGATTGTAGTGTAGTTGTGATGGAAGGGGTATTCCTTTGGGATATCTTGGCTTGGGATATCGAAGGTTGTGGAATGGGACACATGCCCGCTGATGTCTCCAGACTATCATGATTACTTGATGACATACTTAGGGAGTCTAGAATTGCATGGCTAGGTACCCCACATGCTATTACCCTTTCGGCAGGGGAATTGAAGCCGGGTGACCCGTGACAATGGTGACGTGACTATGTTTCATCCAACAGCGGTAACCGGTCCGTGCGGAGACTCAGTGGTCCACTATTGGTCATGTAATGGTAGGGTTGCATATGTTAGGGTTGGGCTCATGGACGTCCAAGGAGCGGACCGGGTGTCGCGAGGAGTCATGAGAGCATCCGCCCCAATAATACGTGGATGACCATAGGGTTAAGGAGTGGAGTCCAACAGAGGTAGCCGTCCGTGAGGATTCTCACTCCTAGGTTGCGAAGGATACTGAACCGAGTTGGTTGGTGCCATAGGGGAAGTATCTGGACTTCATATAGTATGTTACCATTATGACCTTGCATTGGATTAGAAACCCCGACATGCGCCAGTACTCATTGCCAATGGTCGTGGTGAGAGAGTGTTGACTTAACCCCCAGCCACGGTTTTGAGAGCCGGTGTGGACTTACCCCTTTGCCCAGGATCCCCTACAGAGGTAACCGGCCTTGCCGGATCGAGTGATGAGACTTACCCAAAGGAGGGCTGGTGTATATCTTAAAGCATGTCAGCCATTAGAGACTTGCATAGTTAGATCTTAGTAGCATTCATATTTCGCATACCATGCATATCATTTCATCGTGCATTCGTGGATTGTATTGACATATATATGAGAATTGCTTGTTCCTCACGAGTTCGTTGGAACTCATTCCTCATTGTATGTATTATATAAATTGACGAGATAGTTGCACAATGTCGGAAGTTGGAGATGATTCATATGAAAGAGCTTCGATGAAGGATGTGAGACAGACAGGGTACATGGACGCAGAGCAGAAGCCTCCCGAAGATGAAGACTATTTAGTTACATTGCCCGCTAAACTCGATATACTTTGATCTGATCTCCTCTTTCGTCGTCTTGGATTTTTATTGGAGTATTTGGACTCGTAACCTTTTATTGATTATTGTACTATTCTTGCTCTTGATTCATGTATTTGTATTTATTATTATTGATAGACTAAAACCATGGATCTTGTGACGGATCGCACCCACGGGTTGTCGGGCGGGTAACCCGGGCCTGGCGGGCGGGGTGTGACAAAAAGGGTCCACAAGTATATTTTCCCCCAATTTGGGTCTTCGGACCTATAAACATAATAGGTCCCGGGCCGGGTCAAGGTTAGGATAAGGCCAGACATTATAGATCTACCCTAAGGGAAAGGTCTGACATGGCTTCCTAAGGTTTTCAAAGATAATAATATTGAAACTAAAGTCCAACTTTAAGGTCTAATATCAAACAAGTCTTTCTTTATCCCAAAATAAAAAGGGTGTCCGGGCTAGGTTTGGGCTGGATGTTACAGAGAGTACTTGGGTTCTCCCAATAACTAAAAAGTGTATCATGTCTGAATCTAACTGGGGTTTGCGGTGGTGGAGGAACCGGATCGGAAAAAAGAGGGATTCTAGTTGTAAGATAGCTAATGAAACCGTAGCTGGAATTGAGATCTCATTCAAAGAGAAAGATATCAAATATCTGGAGTTTCTTTTTGTATCCTATACGGATGATCCGATCCGCAAGGACCATGATTGGGAGTTGTTTGATCGTCTTTCTCTGAGGAAGAAGCGAAACATAATCAACTTGAATTCGGGACAGCTATTCGAAATCTTAGCGAACACTGGATTTGTTATCTCATGTATGCTTTTCGTGAAAAAGACCAATTGAAGTGGAGGGTTTCTTCAAACAACAAGGAGTTGAGTCAACTATTCAATCAAATGATATTGAGCACGTTTCCTGTCTCTTCTCGAGAAAGAAGTGGGGTATTTCTTTGCAAAATTGTGCTCAATTTCATATGTGGCAATTCCATCAAGATCTCTTCGTTAGTTGGGGGAAGAATCCGCACGAATCGGAATTTTTGAGGAACGTATCCAGAAAGAATTAGATTTGGTTAGACAATGTGTGGTTGGTAAGCAAGGATCGGGTTTTTAGCAAGGTACGGAATGTATCATCAAATATTCAATATGATTCCACAAGATCTATTTTCGTTCAAGTAAGGGATTCTAGCCAATTGAAAGGATCTTCTGATCAATCCAGAGATCGTTTCGATTCCATTAGTAATGAGGATTCGGAATATCACACATTGATCAATCAAAGAGAGATTCAACAACTAAAAGAAAGATCGATTCTTTGGGATCCTTCCTTTCTTCAAACGGAACGAATAGAGATAGAATCAGACCGATTCCCGAAATGCCTTTCTGGATATTCCTCAATGTCCCGGCTATTCACGGAACGTGAGAAGCAGATGAATAATCATCTGCTTCTGGAAGAAATCGAAGAATTTCTTGGGAATCCTACAAGATCAATTCATTCTTTTTTCTCCTGACGATGGTCAGAACTTCATCTGGGTTCGAATCCTACTAAGAGGTCCACTAGAGATCATAAATTGTAGAAGAAAGAACAAGATATTTCTTTTGTCCCTTCCAGGCGATCGAAAAATAAAGAAATGGTTGATATATTCAAGATAATTATGTATTTACAAAATACCGTCTCAATTCATCCTATTTCATCAGATCCGGGATGTGATATGGTTCCGAAGGATGAACCGGATATGGACAGTTCCAATAAGATTTCATTCTTGAAAAAAAAATCCATTTTTTAATTTATTTCATCTATTCCATGACTGGAACAGGGGGGATATACGTTACACCACGATTTTGAATCAGAAGAGAGATTTCAAGAAATGGCGGATCTATTCACTCTATCAATAACTGAGCCGGATCGGGTGTATCATAAGGGATTTGCCTTTTCTATTGATTCCTACGGATTGGATCCAAAAAAAATTCTTGAATGAGGTATTCAACTCCAGGGATGAATCAAAAAAGAAATCTTTATTGGTTCTACCTCCTATTTTTTATGAAGAAGAATGAATCTTTTTATCGAAGGATCAGAAAAAAATTGGCCCGGATCTTCTGCGGGAATGATTTGGAAGGTCCAAAACCAAAAAGAGTGGTATTTGCTAGCAACAACATAATGGAGGCAGTCAATCAATATAGATTGATCCGAAATCTGACTCAAATCCAATATAGCACCTATGGATACATAAGAAATGTATTGAATCGATTCTTTTTAATGAATAGATCCGATCGCAACTTCGAATATGGAATTCAAAGGGATCAAATAGGAACTGATACTCTGAATCATAGAACTATAATGAAATATACGATCAACCAACATTTCTCGAATTTGAAAAAGAGTCAGAAGAAATGGTTTGATCCTCTTATTTCTTGAACTGAGAGATCCATGAATCGGGATCCTGATGCATATAGATACAAATGGTCCAATGGGAGCAAGAATTTCCAGGAAGATTTGGAACATTTCGTTTCTGAGCAGAAGAGCTGTTTTCAAGTAGTCTTCGATCGATTACGTATTAATCAATATTCGATTGATTGGTCCGAGGTTATCGACAAAGAAGATTTGTCTAAGTCACTTCTCTTTTTATCTAAGTCACTTCCCTTTTTCTTTGTGAGTTTCGGGAATATCCCCATTCATAGGTCCGAGATCCACATCTATGAATTGAAAGGTCCAAATGATCAACTCTGCAATCAGTTGTTAGAATCAATAGGTCTTCAAATCGTTCATTTGAATAAATTGAAACCCTTCTTATTGGCTGATCATGATACTTCCCAAAAATTGAAATTCTTGATCAATGGAGGAACAATATCACCATTTTTGTTCAATAAGATACCAAAGTGGATGATTGACTCATTCCATATTACAAATAATCGCAGGAAATCCTTTGATAACACTGATTCCTATTTCTCAATGATATCCCACGATCAAGACAATTGGCTGAATCCCGTGAAACCATTTCATAGAAGTTCATTGATCTCTTCTTTTCATAAAGCAAATCGACTTCGATTCTTGAATAATCCACATCACTTCTGGTTCTATTGTAGCAAAAGATTCCCTTTTTATGTGGAAAAGGCCCGTATCAATAATTATGATCTTACTTATGGACAATTCCTCAATATCTTGTTCATTCGCAACAAAATATTTTCTTTGTCCATCGGTAAAAAAAAACATGCTTTTTTGGAGAGAGATACTATTTCACTATTCGAGTCACAGGTATCTAACATATTCATACCTAACAATTTTCCACAAAGTGGTGTCGAAACGTATAACTTGTACAAATCTTTCCATTTTCCAATTCGATCCGATCCATTCGTTCGTAGAGCTATTTACTCGATCGCAGACATTTCTGGAACACCCCTAACAGAGGGGCAAATAGTCAATTTTGAAAGAACTTATTGTCAACCTCTTTCAGATATGAATCTATCTGATTCAGAAGGGAAGAACTTGCATCAATATCTCAATTTCAATTCAAACATGGGTTTGATTCACACTCTATGTTTTGAGAAATATTTACCATCCGAAAAGAGGAAAAAACGGAGTCTTTGTCTAAAGAAATGCGCTGAGAAACGGCAGATGAATAGAACCTTTCAACGAGATAGTGTTTTTTCAAATCTCTCAAAATGGAATCTGTTCCAAACATTTATGCCATGGTTCCTTACTTCGAAAGGGTGCAAATATCTAAATTTCACCCTTTTAGATACTTTTTCAGACCTATTGCCGATACTAAGTAGCAGTCACAAATTTTTATCTATTTTTCATGATATTATGCATGGATCAGATATATCATGGCCAATTCCTTAGAAAAAATGGTGTCTTCCACAATGGAATCTGATAAGTGAGATTTCGAGCAAGTGTTTCCATAATCTTCTTCTGTTCGAAGAAATGATTCATCAAAATAATGAGTCACCCGTTCCGTTGATATGGACACATCTGAGATCACCAAATGCTCAGGAGTTCTTCTATTCAATCCCTTTCCTTCTTCTTGTTGCTAGATATCTCATTCGTACACATCTTCTCTTTGTTTCTCGAGCCTCTAGTGAGTTACAAACAGAGTTCGAAAAGATAAAATCTTTGATGATTCCATCATAAATGATTGAGTTGCGAAAACTTCTGGATAGGTATCCTACATCTGAATGGAATTCTTTCTGGTTAAAGAATCTCTTTCTAGTTGCTCTAGAACAATTAGGAGATTCTCTAAAAGAAATACGAGGTTCTGGCGGCAACAGGCTATTGGGTGGTGGTCCCGCTTATGGAGTCAAATCAATACATTCTAAGAAGAAATATTTGAATATCAATCTCATCAATATCATTGATCTCATAAGTATCATACCAAATCCCATCAATCGAATCACTTTTTCGAGAAATACGAGACATCTAAGTTGTACAAGTAAAGATATCTATTCATTGATAAGAAAAAGAAAAAACGTGAACGGTGATTGGATTGATGATAAAATAGAATCTTGGGTCACGAACAATGATTCGATTGATGATGAAGAAAGAGAATTCTTGGTTCAGTTCTCCACCTTAACGACAGAAAAAAGGATGGATCAAATTCTATTGAGTCTGACTCATAGTGATAATTTATCAAAGAATGACTTTGGTTATCAAATGATTGAACAACCGGGATCCATTTACTTACGATACTTAGTTGACATTCATAAAAAGTATCTAATGAATTATGAGTTTAATAGATCCTGTTTAGCA
>NC_142602.1:73218449-73294102 GCF_041222555.1 Hakea prostrata
AGGAATTGTAGTAGTCCCTTTTCCAGACCAGAAGAGGTGGATCTCCAAAGTACTTCCACTGATGGTAACATCATTAAATTCCTTAATGACACTCTTACCAGACCCATTAGCTTCTTGGGCAATATTAAAATCCTTCAAACATATTTCTCCCTGCGAAAAAGCAAAAGAATGTTGGAGATATTGTGTAAAAAGGAAAAAAATGATTACCAATGTTCTTCAGGAATTAGCTTGGAAGTTAATTGTAACATACATTCAAGAAACATGTTAAGGGAAAAAAGTAATGGAACAAGAGCATAGTTTCTTGAGATAAACTAAGTGACAAGATAAACAAAATACTAGCAATGGCAATTGTAAATCACTCACTTGGATTGATACATCAAATATACGCCTGCCAAGACTACTAAATGTCTGGTCTTCTGTAAAGGTTATTTCAGCAAAGTGGAGACGCACTGTA
The DNA here is from genome assembly GCF_041222555.1 of Hakea prostrata. Lineage (NCBI taxonomy): Eukaryota > Viridiplantae > Streptophyta > Magnoliopsida > Proteales > Proteaceae > Hakea > Hakea prostrata. The sequence continues at coordinate 73,218,904 of NC_142602.1, forward strand.
TAACTACCACTTTGTAAGCAGTGGCCATAATATCTTAGTGAGATCGGAGCAGAGTCGAGCTGTCATATATATGGATGGATCAGTCATTTTCAACACCGATGAGTTTGTGGTCGAGCATCTTGAGTATAGAAATTATTAAAAAAGATTCCTGTAATGCTAGAAGCCCATCTATCAGTGTGATAGTATTCTATTGAAGCATCCACTTGAGATGTTAAATCCTGTTCATATGCCTTCCCATCAAAAGTTGTTGAGTGACCTCCGCAATTGATAAACAATGAATGATCTGCATGGGTAGCTGGAATTAGAGGGATGTGTTCATGTATGATTATTTCCTATCAATCACTTGTAAACCCCTCATAAAGGCTCTAATGTTTTGTCATCTGCAAGTGTAAATAGGTTGTATAATTACATTTAGGTTTTCCATAGCAAGGGAGGTCTTTCTTCAAGCACCAATCAACTCTGCAAGAGGTTCTCTACATGAATTTAGTTTTTTCACAAGATTTGTTAATCAATAAAAATAACATTTGAGCCCCCAAAAAAAAAACTTACGAGTTGTTTTCTGAAAATGAATAACTGGCAATTGTTTTCCTGTTTACAGAAAAATTTCATTAGGAAATAAGAAAATCATATGTTTTATATTAAAGTGGAAGGAGATAATATAGGGTACTGAATATACACTTTAGCTTGTCGGTCACAGCTGGATGGCGAAGCGTATCCAGTAAAATTGTTGTAGGATAAATCACTGATAGATAAAGTAGGATCTTGTTATGGTATTGTAGTTCTTGGTTTAAAAAAAAAAAAGAACGAAAGAAAGAACATGTCGAGTTACATGAGATAATTTCTGTAAATATATCAAGTGAAAAATCCATCAAAAAGGCAAGTCAATTGAAGAAGAGAAATTCTTACGCTTTCACGTAGCTGCTTGTAAACAACCATGGTGGCACTTCTCCAGTCAGCAAATTGTTAGTAAGAAACCTATGTCCATAAACAATATAGTGCCTACCGTGAGAATAAAGAAATTTTTCATTGATATATTAAGAGAAATCATTGATATAAAAAGTTGAATTATCGTGTTTATTCAACAAACCTATGACTATGCAAACAAGAAAGTTTAATGAAATGCTAATCATAAATAATAAGAAATTATCAGACATCTTTCTTGGATTAATTTTACCAATGCATAGTCTGTATTCAGAAAGTGAATAAAATAAAATAATGACATATAAAAAGAAAATATTGAAATTCTACATACAAGAGCCGCAGATACGTTGAGATTTGAACATCTGGAATGTGACCAGTCAGACTGTTGAAGCTTAGGTCTCTACAAAGGATAGAAAAATACAAATCCCTTTAGAACATAACTACAAAAGATTGTCCATATAGTGTAATTTAATGATGGACTAGTGATACATTCTAACCAATACAAGGTTAAACTTAGCAATTTAAGCCCATGAAGACATTCACTTGATATGACTATGGAGAATATTGATTTAAGATAATAAATCAATGGAATCACTCCTAGTAGTCAAACTGCCTTCGATACTAAATCTAAAATTAATGGAACTTTTATCGGGTTATTAGTTTAGTCTCAAATCCTTGAAGTGAATTTTCCTTGTGTTTTGACAGTTATGAAATCAAATTTGTCAACCACAAGATATGGGAAAGGCAAAGTAAATCATCGAAAGACAAAATAAATATCAGCCTTCAGAAATATGCACCTAGACAGAGTAAACCTTTGTAATGAATAATCTGCTCGTCATATATTAAAACAATAGAATTCAAATTAATACCTGGACTAAAAGTTATTTCCATAATAAACTATTTATGCTTGTCATACATTAGAACAATATAAGATACAATTGAAATTAACTAGAAGTTGATGGGGTGGTTTATTTTGTTAGAAATTTGTATTTCTCCTTTATAGGCATAAGTATGTCTTGTGGAAAAGACATGGTGTTTGAGCATATGTTTAAACAAACTTCTTTCTGGTCTCTTCCAATATAATAGGAGATTAAACCCATTTTAACAGTGTTTTAAAATAATCCCATCTCTGTTTTTCTATTGGGTTTATCCCTCTTCATTGCTCGTGTCTAACTGAGTACAACCTTAAGTAATCTTGGATGTATAGTACATGAACCCACGAGATCTCACTTTTTTCATTTAGCAAGACGAGACTATGTGCTTAGCACCTATAGTCTCGAGTCTCGAGTCTCAAGTCTTGATTTGTAACTTTGACGATTGCATGATCATTTGAACTTTGTAATTTATGTTTGGTGGACAAAACTTTGTAATTTGAACTATAAACATGCGCGGTGTGTTAAATATGTTTGAATTTTGAACATTTAGCATTAATATATGAGTGTATGATGTGTACAAAAAGTTTTTAGTTTCACTTCAGCATAGTGGTTTTCAAGTTAGGGTTTGAAGTGGAATTCATATATATATATATATATATATATTTTTCCCTAAAAAATTTAAGGTCACCAGTGTGTTTAAAAGGGCTGAAACATGCTGGACATCAAGTCCCAAATGATCACCCCCTAATTACCCTTAAGTTGGAGCCTCAAGTTGGGAAAAAATTCCACCAACTCATTGAGATCTTGAGGAGATCTAAAGCCAATCAACACATGGGGTTTCCTAGATCTCAAGAAAACGCTAGGTTTTAAGTTATTGAGATGAGCCTTGAGATCGAGATATTGCAACCTAATTAGGGAGTACAACCCTATTAGATAGCCTCATATTTTAGGGTTGTTTTACCTTGGGGATTGATTGGTTAGTATACCATTTGCGCGCACCAATATGGGGCCTCTACAACCTTAAGGAGAGTGACAATGTGGCACAACTCTATCCATATGCAAAACCCAAATCTGCAATATTGTAGACTTCAAGTGAATTGGTGGATCTTGCTAAAGAATATTAGATAGGTTTTATGTAATTTTCATGTAACATATTACCACAATACTTAAGGTTGTAGGTTCTTTAAGTTTTTGTGATTTTGAATTCTGATAACATTATGAGAATTCAATTAAGGAAAAACCAGCAGGAAATATCAATTTAATTAATTGTCATCATGGTACATTATTTATTCAATCAATTTTAAATGAGAATGCGAAACAGAATATACAAACACTGATTTTTGATGGATTATCACTTAGTAGATCCATGGACAAGAACACGATTAGCTTAGTCAAAAGGGAAGAAGTTGAAGTTTCATATAATGAAACTCACAGAATCTCCAAATTTGGCATCTGTTTTCCAATGTATTCTGGGATTGAACCCATAAGAGAACAATTTCTCAGTGTCCTACATCACCAAAGAAAGCAAGTCCTCATTATCACACAGAACCATAAACAAACTGGCATAAGTCAATACCATGCATGTCATTAACTAGATCAGTATTTCAACTGCAAGTAAATTTATTCAATTGAAGCGGGAAAACTCACAATTCCCATATATTTGTCAAGTTCTGTAAGTCAGGGAAAGGAAAAGTCATATTTGTCCCATGAAGATCAGACACCCTCCTGATATTCAAAATTAATGCAACAAATTAACCAAATCTTTGTTGATCCTTCAATATATATTCAGGTTGATTAAGTATAACAACTTTAGAAGTTGGATCTATAAGCAGGTATACTTACAATCGAGTTAGGTTTTTCATGAAGGAGATGCTAGCAGGAATAGGGCCCTCCATGGAAGTGCCTTGCATATCACTGCCATAGAAATGCAGTTTGCAAAAAAACCCAAAAAGATCGATGAAGCCAACATATATAAGATATTCAATTCTTATATAATAATAATAGCAAGATTAATCCTCGTCAGATTTGTTCAAAATTTATCAAATGAAGTAAACAGACGAAAGGTTCTGGTACATACAGTTCAACAAGACTAGTCCAATTTCCAATAAAATTTGGGATCTTCCCAGAGATGCCAGTCCCCTGTATCGAACTGCAAATTAATAGCAAGTTAATTCGATCGATCAGGCATTCATTATTTCAAAATTTTATAAAACTGTTCAAGCAACTAACTACCTCCAACTTACAAATATTCCAAGCTTTTAAGGTTTCCATATGTTTCCGGTATAATTCCTGTGATTAAATTGTTTGCAGAAACATCGCTGCAAGAGTAAGAAATCTGTATACAATTAATGACTTCATTTGAAATGGTAACAGTACTAGTCGATCGGTGTATATAATTAAAAGTTTATGCCAATGATGATAATATATAAAGGTACAACAAAATAATTAAATAACCCTAATTATTTCTTCGACACCATTACCAGTCTGCATTAATCAAATTAATAGACTAGTAAATCTTCTCGATCTCTTGCATCTTCTGTACCAAAGATGGGACCATACTTTAACTCACCTTTTCCTCCATGCCCCTTCATTCTTCTCATTTGGGTCTTTGCATTCTCCCTTATTTGGGTTAGATCTAGGTGCCCCAGCCCTTGGACATTGAGTGCCACATATTGGTTTGGTTCTGCTTTTAAAGATTATTCAATCGGTGAGGACTAATAGAAAGCTATTTCTAAGGGCTTGCATCTCGCATATCTGGAGGGACCAACCGAAACTTCCATAGATTGACTACCGAATCTCAATCCTCTGATCAGATTTGGAAAGCCATCTACATTGATGTGAGCTCCAAGCTCTCCTTTTTGCCTCATAAGGCTCTTGTAGATTTCCTAAACATGCATATTGTTGTCACTTGGGACCTTTTTCTTTACCTGTTGAATCCCGTTGTCTACTTATTGTATTTTGAGTAAATATTGCTATATTATGTTGCATTTTTCCAGGTGGGAGATGTCTCAAAATCAGAGCTTGTGTAGTGTTCATCTTCTTGTTATTCAGTTACTTTTTTACAGTTCCCTCATGTTCCAACGGCTCAAATCATTAGTCTCGTGGTCACCATTCAGCCTAGAGATGGCTCCATCTCCGGCGCCTTCTTTGGAGAAGGGACTTGTGTTTGCACTACAGCTTTCAACTGCTACTCTCTTCTCATCTCTCATTTTGTCTTTATTTTCTCTCTTGAAGCATTGTTTATTTATTTATTTTGGTAGATGGAACAAAAGAAAGTAATCTTACCAAAAAAAAAAAGGAAAAAGATTAAAGAAAGAAAGATTGATTTTTTTTAGTATGACAAAGGATTTTTTTTTCTTTTAAAAAGATAATTTGAAAGAAATTCAAAAAGACGCAGGGTATTTTGGTCATACACTTTGTTAAATGAATGATTTCCTTTAATCAACTAAGGGAGCCAGATGCAAAGATTTTTTTTCTTTCTTGGGCTTAAGAGTGACTTTAGCTAAACCTTAAGGGGGTCCAGATAAAAAAACACCCTTAATTATTTGATCGACAGAAACAATATTGGAAAGAACATGCAGAAGCTAGAGAAGAGAAAGCTCACAATCTCTTCAACCGACGCAGATTACCAAGCTCTGGAGGAAGGGTTCCTTCAAGTTGGTTAGAATCCAAGTCCCTGCAGGGAGTGACCATTTGAATTAGAAATAATAATAATAATAATAATAATAATGAAATCAGTTTGGCCTACCAAGGAGTTTAATTGATTAGGCTATGTATCTTATCAACACTCACAATTGCTCCAGTGAAGGCGATGCTACCAATCTCCTTAGGAACGGATCCACCGATGCGGTTTATCCCAAAGATTGCTGCGTTAATTAATGTGCCCATGCATCGGTCAGGTTAGATTTTCTAATCCTAACTAAACGATTCAATTACATAATTTGAAGAACTGAAATCCAAGTAGCCAAATTAAGAGGGGGAAAAAAAGAGAGAAGCTAGGGACAATAATTACATGATGACAAGAGGGATTTGAGTCCAACGAAGAGGAATTGATCCACTCGGATAGTTCATGGATAGGTTGCTAAACAAATGGAATCCACCATATGTCATGTCGTGATCGATGATCTCAAAAGCTCAATTAAGTACGAGAAGAGAAGAGAAGAAAACGACTTACATTTCTTGCAAATAGAGAAGATCTGCGAACTCTTCAGGCAAAACACCACTGAGGTTCAACCTCGTTAATTGACTGAAATTCAAACAAATCAAAGAAGAGTTTAAAGGAAATTATATATATAAAACATTTAAAAGCAAATTAAGATGATGAAACTTATTTGAAGTCAATTAATTAGAAACGTTACATATTCGTGACGTGACAAACAGTGGTGGAGCAATTACAAGTGACGTTGCTCATGATCGTGCCTGTAGGCGTAGACCCAAAGCTCCTATTTAAACCTACACCACCACTGCACCAACTTGAGCTCACATTCCAATAAGGATTCTTCAATTTTGCTGCTATCGTTTTCAGTGCTTGTACTGTTAACATCAAAGGAAACAATTCAATTCTCAAGAGATAAAAATATTTCAGTTGGATCAATCTAGGAGAAAGAGAGAGAGTACTTGTAGCTAGTACTGATCAGCTATTGCATTATATATTGTAGCTATAAAGATACGCACCTTCTTCATCCGGCAAGGTTTTAGCTTCAGATATCAACAAAGCGAAGCAATTCAACAAAACAACAACGATGAGAAGAACCCATGAAACCTTGCTGTTTGCAAGTGCATGATCATGAATTCCAGGTCTCTTCGCCATTCAACTACCTTCTTTGATCCCTACAATTGAGTACCGCTACTAAGAAAAGAAAATTTAAAGTGATGGCTTAGCTCATTAGGGTTTTAATTGTCATTATCGATGATGAGTACTTTATCTCATTTTCACTTTTGATACTCAAAGTGAAACTCCATGGGATTCCCCTTGATGGTTTTGCTCCACTATCTAGATCGAAAAATGAGAGTTTCCCACTTGTTAGAAAAAGAAGACAATCGTTGCAACTTTAATGAGGTGGGTCATTGACATTTAAATTAATTTGGCCATCTTCCACGGCCTGGCTTTAGGAGCATCTTCAACTTTATTAGATTTATTGTTCTTATTTTTATAAAATATTTTACCTTTGATATGTGACTATTTTCGCTAGACGTTTCACTAAATAGCTACCAAAGTTGCTGAATTCTTAAATTTCAAATATAGCCCTCACAAATAAAAAGATAAATATGTAAACAAGTAGTTAAAAACTTATATTCAATCTATATTCATGCCTATTTAGGAGAATCTACTTAAGAAAATAACTATCCGATTATCATTCGAATTCGACAGAATTTGTTCGAAAACCGATAGGATATTATCGAATCCGTCCAAACATGATAGGATGCAACTATGGTATTACCACTATCCAATCCGAATCCAATCCGTTTACATCTCTAGTTAATGCATAGACAGGTAAAGAACACGGACAAAGAAATGACAGTGTTTTTTATTTATTTTTTATTTATTTTGTAAGGGTTGCTGTCATTTCAATTCTCATCTTTATTGGAAAGATGAATACCCAATAACTTTTGAGCCCTTTATCAAAAAAAAAAAATTTACTTTTTGACCGACCCTACCTAAGATATGACACCATGAAAACATGATATGAATGGACTTCACTTGACTTGACTTGCAGAAAAATAATAAAAATATAAAGGAACTTGACTTAGAGGTCTAGAAAGGGCCTTGGAATTGCAGCTAAGGAAATAAAGATATTTAAGTTAAAATTAACCCAACATGAACCACATTTTTTTTATCATAAAAACAACTACATAACTAGGCCATAAATTGTTTGGTTAGCAATATTAAATACCATTCTAGCAGGGGGGGAGGATTTAAATTGGCAAAAAGATGTAGTAGCTGTTGAAGTAGATATTTTTAATAGAGCTGGAAGCAAATTGAAGGGTCATGCTACGCCTTCGGGTTTAAGTAGAAATTGGATTGCATCGCTGCTATAACACCAAATTTCGTCCAGTTGAGAACCCCACACAATTGTGTGGTTGAGTCCTTCCTGAATCACCTCTAGCACTACTTCTAACTCACTTCCATATTCTATAAGTCCTACTTTAAGCAACAGTGATCTTTGGCTACTAATAATCCCCACACTCCATGCAGTCCTGTCTAGAAATCTGTTAAATACCCCTGTACAAAAAAGTATACGTGAGTCGCATTTTACATCATAATGTAATGAATGGCCCTTATTTTTGTGTTGACCATTGATAACATATGTATGTAGGTCATTGTATGAGGCCACGGTTGGACTAATTTGGAGATCCAAAATCCATTTGGAAACATTGGCCAATAATTTGTATGGATTGGGTTTTTGTTTACTAAAGGTCACCACATTTCTTTCTTTCCATAGGAAAAAAACAAATAATTATAAACATAGAAAAAAACCAAAGGGTGTCATCCCTGTCAAGATGGTTTCCCCCACCAAAGAAAGAGAGACATAAGTCCAATATTGATTGTTGGGATAGATGTTCAGTCCGCAATCCTAGAGGTCCTGCAGCCCATATCCACTTGGTCCATTCACATAAGATGAATACATGCTAGAGAGTCACTGTCATATTTCCGCATAATTGACATGCAGTATACAACTCCATCCATTGGGCAAGCATAGATTTAATAGGAAGTCTTGGACGCAAAAAACGCCAAAAGAAGAATTTAAACTTAGGATTAGTGGTAATTTTAGAGTAATTTCCACCACGGATTCAAACTATTGAGAGGGGAGGGTACACTATTTTTCAGTAGAGTGTGCCCTGCAAACTTGGCAGAGAACACACCCTTAGAAAAAATAGTTGAGGTCCACTTATCTAAAGAAGAATTGAGAGATATAGAGGAGAGAAGAGTATTTGGCAAATTTAAGTTTGAAAGGTGCTCCATGTTTAGTGTGTAAAAACAAGACATTTCATGAATTGTAGATTCTTCTCTCCACACAACGTTGTCTGGGTGTTCGGAAACAATGCTTTTGGCCCCTGGCAAACAAGGGTCAAACCAAAAGGAGGTGTCCACCCCATTCCCTATTTTTTTAAGACACCATCCCTTGTAAATTGGGAATGATACTGCATATACTCCGCCAAGGCCAGGATCCCCCCCCCCTTTCTTTTTGACCTTCAGATTAAAAAGACTGGTCTTAGGAAAGTACTTTGCTTTAACAACCGAAGCCCAAAGAGATTGGGGTTCTGTAAGGAGCTTCCAACCTTGTTTAAGCAGAAGGGCACAGTTGATATCATTCATTTTTTTCGAAGCCCAAACCTTCTATCTTCTAGGTTTTGGTTGACAACATTTTTCCACAAGATCAAGGTTTTTTGTTTTGTTTTCGCCGGATTTCCAGGCCAAAACCTTTTGCAAAGAGAGTTAATTTGATGACAAAGTTGTTTAGGAAAGCGAAAACATTGCATATGGTACAAAGAGAGGGGTTGCAGAACTGATTTGATCAAAACATCCCTCCTAGCAAATGAGAGAGAGGAAGCTTTCTAAGAGGCAAAGCAACGAGAAATATTTTGCAAAATGAAACTTAGGTTTTTGGATTTGGTCTTGCCATAAATCAAATTTGTTCCCAGATAGACTACATCTTTTTTCATTTATGAAATTCCCAAAATCGACAGGATTTGGGATTTTTGGTCATTTGGCACATTACGACTAAAGAAGGCTCCACTATTTCTAAAATTCATCCTTTGGCCAGTGAGGTTAGAAAAAAGATCAAAAACAACTTTGATAGAGAGGACATCCATGTCAACCCTATAGAAGAGAAAAGTATCATTGACGAAAAATAGGTGGGAAATCTTCGAAGCCTGAATGGCAATTTTTATCCTTTTGAATAAATTAAGGCTCCTATATTCACTGAGGAGTCTGGAGAGAATCTCCATTATAAGGAAAAAGAGGTAGGGACTCAAGGGGCACCTTTCACGAAGGTCGAGACTTCCATTGAACCATCCATATGGGCAACCATTGAGTTTAATTGAGAACGAGGTAGAGCTAATCAATTTGTGAACCAAATTGCACCAGACCTAATCAAATCATAGGAAAGAAAAGAGATTAGAAAGAACTTGCCACTCGACCCTATCATAGGCTTTAGACATATCAAGCTTAAGTGCCACGAAATCACACTTGCCTCTAGTGCGGTTCATAAAGTGAAAAATTTCATGAGCCAAAAAGATGTTCTCCGTTATTTGTCTTTTTGGGAGAAAGGCCTTATGTAGAGGGGAAATGAAAGTAGAGAGCAAGGGTTTTAGTCTCAGAGCTAGGATTTAGGCCAAGATTTTGTATGTGACATTGTAGAGGTTGATAGGTCAAAAATCGGTCAACACATTTGGGTTGTCTTTCTCGGGATGAAATAGACTAACGTGAGATTAGTGCCCCAAGGCAAAACAAGATCCTCAAACAAAGATTTTTCAAACTTGAATACATCATTTTGAATGAGATCCCAGTTCTTTTGAAAAAAGAAAGCATTGGATCCATCAAGCCCCGAGGCTTTAAATGAGCCAAAGAAGAAAACAACCTTTTTTAATTCCTCAATAGAGGGGATGGCCAATAACCCCTCCAACAAGGAAGAGTTATCAAGGTGAGGCAACAGGCTAACTACATAGGTTGTATCAAGGGGGTTGGAGGTTGTATACAAGTCTTGAAGATACTGGGTAAGAACATTTGCAATAGAATGGGGTTTTGATAAGGTGACCCCATGATGCTCAATAGACAATTCTCTGCTAATGGCAATGAATTTTTGCAATTAAATAAAACTTTGTATTCCTGTCTCCATCCGAGATGTAAAAGGATAGAGACTTTTGAAACCAAAACCACTCCTCAGCATTAAGGATCTGAGAGAGAACCTGCTTTTTTTTCAAAGATGCTTTGCTAGTTTGGGTTAGGTTCAGATTCCAGGTCATCAAATTCGAGAGGCAATTGGTCAAAAAGAAAGGAAACATTACCAGAAACAACTCTATTCCATCCTTGGGGGAATTAGGGCAAGTTTTCCAGCTTGCGAGGAAGAGAGTTCTTCACATTTGCAGTCCAGTTTGAGGATACAACATGTGAAACCCAGCCCTAACCTTGACCCGGAAACCCTGTTGTTTGTAGGTCCGACAACCCGAAGTCAGTTATGGGCCATCCCAATGGAAGACTTGGTGGCTGGCTTAGAATCCATGAGTGTTGATGTCAGTGTTCCATTTATGGAAACTGCACCCTGATGAAGATGGAATTAGTTGATAGACTTGGAGTGCTCTCTGTCATGGTTCGAAGGCATTTCTACCTACTAGGTAAGTCACTTGGTGTGTGTGCAAAACCCCTTTATGTTTGGATTTGATTTGAGCCTTCATTTCCCTGTTTTGGACTTACTGTTCTGATTGGTCGACTCATTGGTCGACTGGACCAGTCGACCAATCCAATCAACCAATGGGATCTGATTTTGCTAATTAGGTCTTTGCTTGCTCTATTTAAGTCCAATCTCGAGTCTACTTCGTATTTTCTGCCTCCAAACTCTTTGGAACGTACCAGAGCCCTCTGCAAGTCATCTCCCTTGCGTCCTTGGTGATTATCTTGACGGATCTTCGTCAAACTCGTGCTTTTACACAAAAAGGTATGTGATCATCCTCTTCTATGTTTCATCTTTGATTCTTCATTATTTTTATTTCCTTTTCTGATTGAGGACAGTAGTAGTGATGTTGTATCTCTGTTGCAACCATCACTATACTCTTTCCCTCTCTTTTCCTAAGGATCTAAAGCTTGGTGGATGATCTTCATCAAGATCATCACTCGCTTTTGAAGGAAAGCTTGTATTCATTCTCTTTCCTTATTTAGATTGATGTTCTTCAGCCTTAGCTCTATTTCTTTTGAGAATCCATGCATGCTTTTCATGATTCCTTTATCACAAACAGTGATCCATCATCTTATTGTTCTTGTCCATGATTTTTACTATGAATTCTTCAAGAACCATGATTGATCTAATTATGGTAACTTTTTATTTCCTAATTTGTAAATTGAAGACTTGATTTGATTAGTGTCTTGAAGTCCTCTATATACTAGTATACTGCCATTGTGGTTTCCCCCTTGTTTAGTACCCTTTTGAACCACCAAATTCAGTTTCATATTCTAAAAACTCTGATTTTTTAAGGCCACTGTCTCTGTTGGTCGACTCATTGGTCGACTCATTGGTCGACTGAGGCAAGAGACCAATCCAATCGACCAATGAGTACAGCAACCTCATATTTGGTCTGTTTTGGATGTTTTGATATCTTTCCTTCTAGGTATCTTTCCTAATATGTTGTATATACTTGTTTAGGACTTTCTTCCCAAGTTTAGTCAAGGTCTTACTTGATTCCCTAAGATCCTTTGCGAGTTATATAAGGTAAGGATGGTTATTTCCTTAACTACATAGATTTCATGTTCTAGTTTCTATATTTGAATCTTGTTAGTTTATTTCCTTAATTAGATGCTTACACTGATATACTACTAATGCACTACCTTGATTACAGTAGCATTACTTGTTTATACTAAATTGATTCATGTATGATTTACTTACTAAATATATGCAAGTTGGATGTTATTATTGATTTCTTTCCATATAAGAAGTTACCATATATGTGATGTTATGGATTTATGTTTGTGAATGATTAAGTATGGTTTGGAAAGGAGAGGTGTCCTTTTGACACTTTTGTCCGTGGACAACTATGGGAATATTATGGGATGTTTCCGGAGATGCCCTTTGGACACCTTCCTAAACTATTGGATGACATATTTAGGGCTGTCTAGTAGTGTTTGGCTAGGATGTCTTGTTATGTCAGACCCTAATCGGAGGGGTATTGAGACCGAACGACCCGTGGTAGCAATGGGGATTCGTGGGCTCTCAAGACAGGTAACCAATCCGTGAGAGGACATGGATCACATTGTGGATACTCGAAAGAGGCCATTTATTGGTAGGGTTGCATATGGATAGACTTGGGTTCACGGGCGCTCAAGACTGGTAACCAACCCATGAGAGGACGTGAGAGCTTCCTGTTTATCATATGTGGATGACCTATAGGGTTGATGAGTCCGTAGTCAGGGACTATGAGGACTCTAGTGTGAAGGATGCCATAAAGGATCTCCAGGGGCGAGGAATGGACGTATCTGGATCTGACTTGATGTAACTGAGTAGGAGACTTGCATTTGGCTAGGCTTTGGCCAGTACTTAGACCAATGGTGATGTGAGAGAGTGGTGACTTAACCCCCAGCCATGGAATGTCCCAAGGGATGCCGGACCCACTACCAAAAGGCGTTGTGTGATGAGACCTTCCTAAAGAAGTACGGTGCTATGACTTAAAGCATGTCTGCCAATAGAGACCAGCATACATAGAGTTAGAATCATATTACATCATGTGTTTCATATCATATAGCATTTTACTTTGCTTTGAAATCCTGCCATTTATGTTGTTATGGATTAACTGCCTTACTGAGTTTCTTTGAAACTCATTCCTTTTGTACAATGTATTGTTATATTTCTCTACAGGTTCTGAGTATCATGACTGCTCGTATAAAGAAGCGCAAGGAGAAGAGGCATATCTCCAAGAAGGTGATTGCGGTTACGACAATTACACTGAAGATTCCGCGGGTGGTTATGCTGCCTACGATGCTTAGTCCGACCATAGAGTGGAAGCGCCCTTGTGCCATTTTTGAGATTTATACTTATAGAGATGTTGTCTATAAGATTGAGAACAATTTAGTTACTTATTGTACCTGCTATTGGGATTAGTTTTCATTCCTTTTCCTTTTCTTTTAGTACTACTTTTCCGCTGGTTGTAGAGTGGGATTCCGCCTCACTTTATTTTATTGATTTAGACATTCTGATTGTCTTTCGTACTCTGATGATATATGATTTATTCTTTCCTTATTTGGATCTTTTGTTTATCTTTTGCACATTGATTATTTATGTTCATGATTATGTTATTGTCTATGTGAGAGGTTGATTACCTCGATACTTGATCTTCGGGGCTGTGGATCACACACTCGGGTATGCCAGGTAGGGTACCGGCTGGGTGGATGTGACAGACATCAAGAAATTTAGGGTGCAGTTGCCAAGCAATTTGCTAGTGGAACAGTCGACGACCCCTGGAGCCAGGGTCAGAGGTAGAAAGGAGAACGAGATTATGATCTAAACATAACGTGGATAATTTTATTAACTTAGCATTTGGGTAAAGGGAGAGCCATCTTGGTTCCACGAGGCAGTGATCAAGCTTTTATTTGAATAAATTGGGATATTTCTTTTTGTTAGTCCAATTAAAGTAGGTTCCAGGAGCATAAATCTCACAAAGGTCAAAGTAGTAGATGATTTGTTGGAGAGCAAGAAAGGAAGGGGAGGGTTCAAAAGATCCCCCATCTTTGTCATCAACGGAAAGCATTTCATTAAGATTCCCTAAAAATGATGAAAGGACAATCGAGCTTATCAACAAAGTTTCCAAGTAGCTTCTAGAAAGGATATCCATGCGATGAAGAGGGGGGGGCATAGACACATATAGCAGTCCAAGGAGAGGGTTCCACCAAGCGGAGAGCAATAAAATGGTTGTTAAGCATAAGATAAGAAGTTTTGTCATTTTCCAATGCAAGCACCCAAACGCCAAAAACCTACTGACTTGTAGCCATGAAGGAATTGTCTTCTTGAAGAGTAGAAATTTAAATGATTCTAAATCTTTGTTTCACACAAGAAAATGAGGTCAAGTTTATGTTTGTAAACTAACTTTCTCAAGGTTTGTTGGGAAAGTTGTCCATTCAAACCTAGGATATTCCAAGAAAATATTTTCATTTGTGCATAAAAGCTCTCAAGACAACAAAGAGAGCACGAATAACATGCATACAAAAGCAGCAAATTGAAGGACAGAAAAAGAGTCGGAACAAGAAGTAACAAAATACCAATAAAGAAGCTAAACAAAACATAAGAAGTAATATAGATTGGGGCAAACAAAAGGGCTACAATCATAACCAATGAGAAAGGAAACGACAAACCAAAGACTGGAGCATGTAGAGGGGTATGTATGAGGCAAAAAACCTATTTCTAGAAATAGAGTTAGACTTCAAACAAGAATCCTTATACTAGTAGTAGATAATTGCCCAAAATAGAGACAAAGTAAACAATGCACAGATTAAAGAAATCTTTATAGTGATGATAAGGGAAACCTTGAAGGCTATTTGACGTTGATGCCATGTTGTTCAACTGGTTTGTAGGAGTGAAAAGAGGATCATTCAACAGGTAGCCAAACATCACGACGTAGCGTGCTTTCATCTCCTCCCAGAAAGTGAGAAATTGGGAGATTGGTTCAGGAGAGGTGTTGCTTGTGTCTAAAAATGCTACGCAAGTGCACATGTCGCAATCAAGTAATATATAGTAAGTAGAGTATCAATCCCACGGAGAATTTTATCTTCAAATATCAATGGAAAAGGAAGACTAATTTAAACAAGAATGATAAAGTGACTTTGTGATTAACAAACTAAATAGACAAAAGACAGGTGAAGTAAACTAGACATACTAAATGGAAAATATGAAATAGAAGGGACTATAAGAGATGGAATGAGTGTTGGGAATCAATTTCCCCTCCTTTGAATTTATACTATCAAAACTACAGCAACACTGCAGTACAACATATATCAAAGAACCTAGAACAAAATTACATACAGGTATCTTCCAATCCACATATGCGTTAACATGCTAATTCATAATCCTCATAATCCTCATATTCCTATGGAGAAGTAAACTGAGAATGCAAATTATGCCAAATTCCAATCATTATTACGTGAGGCAGGTGAGTATTCCTACTCTACCCATTGAATGGCTAAACCTAAATAAGGATTAAGCTAACTCATGCCATTCAGCAATTATCTAGACTTAATTAACTTCCAGTTAACTAAAATCACAGCATTCATTCATGGATGATTAGTCAATAAATAAAATTAATCATAAACTAACATGATGAATTCATTGATAATAGATTGTATTGCAACAAAGCTAAATAACACTGGATAATTATAGCTCAAAACACAGGTTCAGGTACTCTTATCATCCCAACACAATAAGAATTTTTCTCATATCATAATTCAAAAGCAAAGAAATATATACACTCATCAACATAGTTCAGCTAGAGTATGAAGATTTTAGAATTATAAAACTGAACAGAAAACTAGGAGATACTTCCACACTACTCCAGCTTCCTATATCCAGCAGGTCTGCTTTTTTTCCACGAGCTCAACTTCTTCCTCCCCTTTCCTCTTCTGTGATCTGCCTCCTTTCCATCCACAGCCCTCTTTCTCTTTCCCCCAAAAATTCCTCCAATCATAGGGTAGAACCTGGGCTGTAGGTTTAGAACATTCCCTTCTGATACCCAAGACTGAGATCATTCACGTATTGACAAGAAGAAAATCCCATTTAGTTAGCCCTTTTTAGTCATTTACGTGAATTCAATCTGGGAATATTATGCTCCGTAATGTTGCAGCATCTTTACAACAAAGTAGAAGACACGTTCTTTTTCTCTTATGGGTCTTCACCTACAATGCCAAGAGAAAGAGGGTTAATCAAATTCATCCATTAATTGAAGAGAAATTCATGCAAGAATGACATAAAGGACCTTTACAAGATTTAAAATGTTAAGACTCACTAAAACAACATCTAATGACAACTAACACTAAAACAAAGATAAAATACTCTTAAATCAAGCTATCTCAAGTATAAAATTACCAAACACAACAAGGAGAGTCTTGAGAGCTAGGCGAAAGGACTCAAAGGTGATGGAATGTCATCAAGAGGGCCGACATGAGGCCGCTTACAACTCTAGTTGACGCCCTCACCCCCCCCCCCTCCTTAAAAAGCTCCCTGCGAATTAGGCCCCTTATCATAGTCATGCCCATTGGGAGAAGATCTGCGATCACTCTGTGCATTGCCATCCTATGTAACTGGAGAAGTGCTGATGTAGACTATCACACCCCACCCGCCAGTCTCGGTTACCCGCCCGACAACCCGTGGGTGCGATCCGTCACAGGATCCACGGTCTTACCATCAATACTAATAAATGCAAGTACTAGATAATCATGAGCAAGCATAAGGGCTTCTTGGTCAATCTTGAGCAGTCGAAAAGCATCCAGAGATAGAATGTCTGTTGATGATCCAATGTCAACCAATCAACCAAAACCTTGTAAATCATATGATTTGCCAATCTGACCTTGATGACAATAGCATCCACATGCGAGGTATAAACATCAACAAGATCCTTCTCAGAAAATATGATTGGTTCGCTTTGGACAAAATGTGTTATAGCAATAGGCTTAACGGTGCTTACAACACGTGTCCCTTGCCTCATTTTCCTGATTGACCCAGGAGTGGGCCTTCCAAATATTGTATTTATTCGAGAAAGGTCCTCGTCCCTTAAGGCCATTGGAGCTTTTCCCCTAAATCCTAGTCCTTCTGTAGGAGGGGTTCTATTGTGCCTTCTCGGCGAGGGTGAGACCTCTCGGCGATGTGCGGCCTTCACATGCTAATCCAGATGTCCTCTGGCAATCAGCTTCTCAATCTCAATCTTCAGCATGCGGCAATCATTGGTATGATGTCCCCTATCCTTATGGTACTAACAACACTTCCCCATATCAGCCCTATTCTGTGGGCGCGCGAGTAACTTCCTAGGGGTTTTCAACAACCCAGAGTCTCCTGAGTCTCGGATCTACATCGGAACTGCAGATTGCGACTTATTAAGGGGAGTAAAGGCTTCCTCATCTTCTTCCACTATCTTCTTGCCGCGCCATTCCTGCCTAGGCCTTGAATCTCTTTTCGAGAAATAAGATTTGGTGCTGGACTCAGGGGTTCTCTTGGCAGGCGGACCCTCCTGGTCCTTATAATGGCTTCGATTGGCCTCCAAAACTTCTTCCACCGTGGCCATCTCGTACCCTAAGTCAAGAAGTTCTGCTAGGGTTTTTGGCTTCTTTTCCACGATGGACGTGATCAACTTTTTGCTGGTCATTGCTCTTCTGAAAGCAGTGAATGCCACCTTATCGTCGAGATCCTTGATCATAATGGAGATGCCGTTGAAACGAGAAATAAAATCTCTAATGGACTCATGTCGTCCCTGCTTGAGGGCCAATAGGTTGTCCTCCGTCTTATCTTTTTTTATGATGTTTTTGAATCTTGCTTTGAAGGCGTACCCCAACTCTGTGAAGTTGTGTATAGAGTGTCTAGGTAGCCTGGAAAACCAAGTAGTGGCCAGACCCGTCAACGATGCTGGAAAGCATCTGCATTTTATGGGATCTCCTCCTCCCCACATGGTCATGATAAATATGAAATGACTTATGTGGGAGATAGTGTCACACCCCACCCACCTGTCTCGGTTACCCGCCCGACAACCCGTGGGAGTGATCCGTCACAGGATCCACGGTTTTAGTCTATCAACAATAATAAATACAAATAAAGACAATCAAGAGCAATAATAGTTCAATTAATGAATTAAAGGATTACAGGAGTCCCAATACTCCAATAAAATAATCAATGAAAGAATAATAAATCAAAATGAATACGAGTTCAGCGGAAGCAATCAAAAAGAGTTAAATTATTTTCTTTTCAGATTCCTTCTCTAAGGCTAAGTCGTGTTTTTCATGAATCTCTAGAAAGGGGGTCCTCCAGTTCTTCTCCATTCGTTGAGCGAATTGCCTGGCAACTTGTCTCCTCTGCCCATCAATGGGTGCGATAAGCGCATTCCATGCACTTGCAGGAGCTCCCACACAGGCTATCTCCATTTCCCATTGCCGGTGCCACATCTTCTTCATACTGGAAGGTTCCTTCATAGGAAACCAATCCATCTTCTGACACATTTCCTCCATCTGCGCAGACTAATAAAACATATACAAATAAAGGAGTGAGTTCTGGAGAACTCAGTAAGAACAATAACAATTCCCATCCATATGTCCAACAAATCAGAAATGCATATATGATATGTATGAGTGCAAAGTATGAATGCTACTAGATCTAACTATGCAAGTCTCTAACAGCTGACATGCTTTAAGATATACACCAGCCCTCCTCTGGGTAAGTCTAGTCACTCTGATCCGGCAAGGACTGGTTACCTCTGTAGGGATCTTGGGTAAAATGGAAAGTCCACACCTGGCTCTCAAACCATGGCTGGGGTTAAGTCAACACTCTCTCACCACGACCATTGGTAATGAGTACTGGCGCATGTCGGGGTTTCTAATCAAATGCAAGGTCATACAGGTAACATGTCTACATGAAGTCCAGATACATCCCCTATGGCACCAACCAACTCGGTTCAGTATCCTTCGCAACCTAGGAATGAGAAATCCTCATGGACTGGCTACCGCTATTGGACTTCATTCCATAACCCTGTGGTCATCCACATATTGTTGGGGCGGAATGCTCTCATGACTCCTCACGACACCCGGTCTGTTCCTTGGACGTCCATGAGCCCAACCCTAATATATGCAACCCTACCATTTATATGACTAACAGTGGACCAACGTCACATCACTGTCATCATGGGTCATCCGGTTTCAATTCCCCTACCAAAAGGGTAGTAGCATGTAGGGTACCTAGCCATGCAACTCTAGACTCTATCTAAGAATGTCATCCAATAGTTATGACAGTACTGGAGACATCAACAGGCATGTGTCCCATACCACAGCCTTCTGATATCCCAAGCTAAGATATCCCAAAGGAATGCCTCATCCATCAGAACCACATACTAACCATCATCAGTATATCACATTCATAACCAACAAAGTGTATATATAAACAAGATAAACAACAGTAATATAACAAGATCAACATGTGAAACATGATTACAGCAGCTTATAAAATGAAAGACTAATACTAACAGACATTGGACTAGCATGTTCAAGTCTATTCATAAAGATAGGATTGTATGCCCTTACCTGCATATAAGTAATTCGTCCGTAAAAGGAAATCCGTACACAATTATAAAACTTTCTCTTCAAACAGAGAACACCTATACACAGGGTTACAATAAGGTATAAGTCAATTGAATCAAATGGGATCAAAACCAAAAGCCATTTGGTCATTGTGTACCAGCTGGTCGCTTGGGCCGGTCGCTTAGGTTGAGCGACCGCCACTAGTGACCGCCTCAAAAACAGTAAGTTTCAGATCCGAAACTCAGGCTTTTGATCATCCGTTTTCAATTCGGATTTCGAGTGATCATAGTCTGAATCTCGAATCTAACACTCCTATAACCAATGGGTGAAAGGAAACCTAACAATCATCACAATTGGATTACCCAGAAACCTTCCCTTAATCAAATCAGCCCTTTTCACGAAAGCAGGGTTTCGTTTTCAATCTGATCTAACCAAGATCATCAAAAGGATAGACAATGCAATGGAAGGATCAAGAACAACCAAAGATGAATACTAATCTACCTTAATCATAGCAAGTGGTGAAACATAAGTGAACAGGGAACCACTTACCTCAACTAGATTGACTATGAATAACAGTAGAACCTTCTAGGACTCCAACAGCACTTCAAATCTGCTTTCGGAACTTCTCCGCAGCCGTCTAACCTCCAAAAACGGTAACCACGAATAAAATATTAGTAAAATAGTCGAGGGTTACTATTTATAGAAGTCAGGGGGCAAAATAGGGCAAAACCCAGCAACTAGAACCAGGTGGTCGCTCCAGGCGGTCGCTTGGTTCAATCAACTACTAGTAGCAACCACCCCCATGTATTTTGCCATACAAGGGTGCCTTTTCCAGGGGGTTGATGTCCAAGTACAACCTAGCCCTAAAGAAGAGATGGGGGAGATACATCACTTGCCTTCCAGAAGTCCAACTACCAAGCAAGGCAAGCTCTTCAGACAAAGAATCCAGATCCATTGGTTCAGGGTATGGATCATGGACTTCTATCCGGACACTCCACAAATTTACCCGACTAGACCTTCGGGTTCTCGGACCTGCAATACGGATCCCGGGTTAGAAATATGAGGGTTGTTACACATAGGTCTGTAGTCCCATTGTAAGAAGTGAAAGTAGGGGTATGGAAGCCTATTGAAAGGGGTGCCGCCATTATCTCTGGTACAAAAGGATCCTAACTTAGCACAAGTTGGACCTCGTCAAGGACCTTTTTATCTAGCTGGAAAAGACGCTCATTCATATCCTGGACCTGTTGATAGAGGCTTTCGTCACAAACGGATGTGGATGTTCCAGAGGCTCTATCATCTCACTAGGGGCCTTTCGACTCCTCCATGTGCTCCTTCGGGGTTTTCTTTGCATTAGGAACTTGAGGAACCTTCGTGATAGCTCCTGGACAGGAATATGTGTTGTTAAGAGCTCTGTGTCTGTAAAAAATAGATCCATTAGCCCCTCTCCCAGTTACCTTGGCCTTCTCCTTTTCTTTACGCTTAGTTCGTCGATGATGAAGCATCTCGCCATCATCTCCCAGGGCCCTGTCAGCAATGCCGATGAGGGTAGGGTTTGCAGTTTCGAGGAGGCCGTGGCAGGAATTGGAGAAGGTCTGAAATACCCTCCCTGGGTCGCCATGTAGTGAAGGGAACCAAGCATCTTGAACATCATTTGTTGCATGTTTGCCGACATTTCGGGGTTGGAAGTTAGAGCTGGGGCCAGCCCTGGTGGGGGATGATCAGCAGGTGGATCAGGAATGGTCTCCTGTTGTTCACGTTCCACGAAGGGTTGCACTTCCTTTGAAATCCCAGCCTTCCAACTGGGCCCCTTCTTCTTTTGACGAAAGACTTCCTGAGACTTGGACCCTCGATCTGGTGAGTTGTCTCCAACCATCTCTGCGAGACTTAATATTTCTCAGCTACAAGGAAAGCTACCGCACTTTTCGTAGCAGTTCCCACAAACGGCACCAAATGTTGGGGGAAAATTGATCTTGCTCATACTGGCTCAGGTTCACTCCAGATCCAGGTCTCCTAAAATCAAAAGAGAGGTGAGAGTGGACCACCTCTTGGGACGAGAAGCCACCTCCAATGATTAAGTCAGTCCTTGAAGAAGAAACTGCGAATCACTCCTAGAGAAGTAAATGCTCAAGGAGTATGCAAGAGAGTAATGGAGAGAATGTTCTTGGTGGATTTATGAAGGAGAGTAATGGCTGAAGAGCCTCCCTTTACCTCCATAACTGTCCATCTTTTATAATGAACCTTTAGCCCTGGTGGCTTCAAGATACGCTTTGGCCCTGCGATGGAAATGGGCGGCGGAGATGGCTTCTAGATGCGAATGATGTTGTAGGCTGATTGCACAATCCTCAGGACAGCTGTTGGTTTCTCAGGTGAATTAGGGAGTCATCTTGAATTTGACCTCGATGTGACATTGTTCCTCAGTTAAGGAGACAAAGGAAAACTTCATAGTACTCGAGACAGCATCGGAGCGAATGAGAAGCTTAATCCTTGACATTTAATGGGATTCAGGACATTTAATGCTGAATTAAATGCTGAGGTATGACGTTTGGGAGTGGATATTCCGAATCCCTTATCCAACGTTAATTCGGCTGAAAAGCCATTGCATGACAGCAATTGTCATCGAGCCCCGCGACTCTTGCCCTTCTCACTATCACCTGTCCCGAGAAGTGCCATTGGTTGGACCTTTTCAACAAGTCTTGTGTTCCTCGGGCCTAGAGTCTTTGGTCCGACTTGGTTGGTTCGTTCTAGTTCAATGGTTCGTGCTGGCTCGTTCATAACACTAATGAATAGTTTAACAAAATTAACCAAACGGTTATTAAAAATTGGATTAATGATTCGACAGATTTGAGATTTGTAGAATCATACAATTGAACGTAGCATTAGAAATTGGGGATTAGAACCCCAAGGGGTTGGTCCGGTTGGTAGTGATGAGGTCAAACAATTTGAATCTCCTTGGATCAATGTAATCACACATTTCTTGAATCTCCTTGAGGTCAAGTTGCAAAACCACATTTTTTTTCGGGTATAGCTCTTAAAGAGAGAAAGAAAAATGGAATTAGATCTATGGATCATATATGATTTTGGTCAATCATAGGTCAAAGAGCTTCAAAGAATTGGAGTTTTTCTAACAACCAATGCTTCAAATTCAAAAAGTTTGAAGGATTTTAATTTTCTGCACGGAGCAGTCAGGATTGCACCACATGTACAAGGAGCAATCCGAGAGTGGTAAATCAAATTGCGGGGATATAGATGTAAATATAATTTTATACTTTTATATTTAATGATTTAATATTACAATTTTACAAAATGAAACCCCTACCTCTACCGGATCTCAACCCCTTTTTCGCAAGCCCTAAGGTGACGAAACAGAACTTCCAGTAAACCTTGGGTCTGTAGTAGGTGACAAGGCCATCTAGAATACGGACGCTGATGGAGCTGCCATTTCTAACTATCAGCTCAACAACCGGAGCATCACCTGATTCGATGAACTTGATCCCTTTTCCAGCTGAAATTCTAATTGAGAGTCTAGAAACTAGTTGGGCTTGTTCCTGTTATCGGGATGAATCTGATGATGCTCTAGTTAAATTGGTTTTGGTTTTCGGAGAAAGAAAGAAAGAAGAGAAGCCATTGGTGGAGGATTGGGGACTTCTTTTCATCTATTCTTTCCTCTATACACAAGCCACTCTTTTTTTTTTTTCTTAGCTTGGATCTGCTTGTCACATTTATAGAAGCTAAATATGAAAAACTAAAAAAATTCATTCACTGAAAGTGTATTACCTTTTCCATACCTAATTCTTTAAGTCTGTGTGCTTAAACAAGAATTATGGTTCATGATTCATTCTTTTGTGTAGATCTGAAAATTTTATTTATTTGTGTTACTTATAGCATTAAGCTACAAATTCGTCAACATCAGAAATGGCAGCTTCGTCAAAATTTGGATTCTAGGTAGCCTTCTCACCTGCTACAAACTGAAGGTTTTGCTCTCGTCACTTAAATCCTCGAATGTAAAAATAAAAGAAAATTATATTTACATCTATATTCCCACAATTTGATTTATGTCATAGGATGGTTTCTTGTACATGTGGCGTAATCTCAAAGGCTCGGCACAGGCTGCAGCCACTGCAACATATAAAAATCCGAGTTTGAATCTCCTTAAGGTGAGGTGAATAAACTGTTATAGACTAAAAAGAAAATCTGGGACTAAATCTGTGACTTTTAGCTTTATCATTTTTCACAGAGCTTCAGAGAATAATGGTATTTTCGTAATAAAACGTGAAATCAGTGTCTTTTTAGTCCACGCATTTTATTGCCTCAAGATTTAACGATTTTTCGAATCTGAAAAGTACCGTTAACATGAGAACGTTTTCCTTCCTTTCGGAGGCGAAAACTGCCACAGCCAGAGCTACAGTTTCCCGAGCAACAGCTCTCTACCCTCAATTCTTAGCTGAAACCCACAAAAATGGAGATATCCGTCTCTCGGAAAACCATTTCGTTTCTCTCGTTCACGCCTGTAGAACCACTCTACATCTCAAACAAATTCATGCGCAGCTGTTCTTTCATAACTTTGCACAGAGCAGCCGCGTCGTAACCCAGTTGATTTCTGCTTGTTCTCTGTTTAAATCCATGGATTATGCAGTCTTGGTTTTCCGCCATTTTCATGATCCCAACTCTTTTGTCTTCAATGCCTTGATCCGAGGCCTCTGTGAAAGCTCCCAATATCAGAGCTCAATTGGGCATTTTATTCTCATGTTACGCTTTAATGTGCAACCTGATAGGCTCACCTTCCCCTTTGTTCTCAAAGCGGTTGCATCACTGGTTGCAGATGGGCTCGGTGATTTGCTTCATGCACAAACCATCAAGTACGGTCTTGAGCTTGATTCCTTTGTGCGCATTTCTTTAGTCGATATGTATGTGAAACTCCGGTCATTGGATTCTGCGTTACAACTATTTGATGAAACTCCTGACAGAATCAAGCTTGACAGCATACTCCTGTGGAATATTCTGATTAATGGGTGTAGTAGAGCTGGGGACTTGAGAAAAGCAAGGGAACTTTTTGATACAATGCCTGAGAGAAATACTGGTTCTTGGAATTCTATGATAAATGGGTTCATAAGACAGGGAGAACTCGAGCAGGCAAGAATATTTTTTGATCAGATGCCAGACAAGAATGTAATATCCTGGACGACCATGATTTCGGGGTTGTCAGAGAAGGGCAACCATGAAATGGCTTTGGACCTGTTTAATAGGATGCTGCGAGAGGGGGGGAGGCCTAACGACCTTACTATTGCATCTGCACTTTCAGCTTGTGCTAAAATTGGTGCTTTAGAAGCTGGAGTTCGAATACATGAATATGTCTTAAGACATGGTTTTCAGTTAAACCGAATAGTTGGGACTGCTTTGGTGGATATGTATTCAAAATGTGGCAAAATTGATTGTGCCAGTCAGGTTTTTGATGACACAGTAGAGAAGGACCTTCTCACTTGGAGTGCTATGGTTTCAGGATGGGCAATCCATGGATGCTCCAAGCAAGCTCTTCAATGCTTTGAGGCGATGAAATCCTCAGGTAATCAGATGTGCTGATATCTCCTCCAATTCATATTATTATTATAGTTGAAAATTACTAAAATCTACAATGTTTCCAGGAATTCGTCCCGACGAGGTTGCTTTTCTGTCTGTCTTAAATGCATGCTCCCACTCCGGGTTGGTAGATCAAGGGTTGCGTATTTTCAATAGCATGAGACATGATTACTTAATAGAGCCTAATGTGAAGCATTACACATGCATGGTGGATTTATATGGTCGGGCAGGTCGGCTAGAAGAGGCTCTTAGTTTCATCAGGAGCATGCCAATTGAGCCCGACTTCGTGATATGGGGAGCACTCTTTTGTGCTTGTAGGCTGCATAAGAACATAAAAATGGCAGAATCAGCATCAGAAAGGCTGTTGCAGATTGAACCCAAGCATCCAGGGAGCTATGTCTTTTTGTCCAACATTTATGCAGGGGTTGGGAGATGGGAAGATGTGGAGAGGGTAAGAATCACAATGAAAAATAAGGGTATTGAAAAACCCCCTGGGTGGAGTTACATTGAGGTGGCAGGTCGAGTGCATAGTTTTGTTGCAGGTGACGACACTCATGACCATGCTGGAGAAATTTATGCTAAGCTGGAGGAGCTATCAGCTAGAGCAAGAGCTCAAGGGTATATGCCCAATACTGAGTCAGTACTTCATAACATAGAGGAAGAAGAGAAGGAAAGTGCACTGGGAAGTCACAGTGAGAAGTTGGCACTTGCCTATGGGCTTATCAGTACTCCTCCTGGAACGGCCCTTAGGATTGTGAAGAACCTTAGAGTCTGTGGTGATTGCCACTCTATGATGAAATTTGCAAGTGAGATGAGCCAAAGGGAGATCATACTAAGAGATATAAAGCGTTTTCATCATTTCAAGGGCGGGATTTGCAGTTGTGGAGATTATTGGTGACATGATTTGTTTTGCTTGCACTACAGTTTCTTTTCCCAGGAAAATGATGAAACAGAGCTTCATAGAATTATAGGCTTAGGCTAGCTAATCCTCCTTCTATTTAAGTAGTGATCTCCGGGTTGAGCACTACATTCAACATGGATTGCAGGATCAGCAAAGCTTTTACCTGATACCCTGTAAGGCTGATACACATCATGTAGCCACATGCAGGATTTAAGCAACATTCTTGTTTTTTTTTTTCTTTTCTTTCGGTAACCTTTGAGCAACATTCTTCACCAATGAGGAACAGTGATCAAATTTAGTTTGATAGGGTCAAATGAGTATAAAGGTAGGCCTAAAATGACCAGTGGACAAGTGGCAAGAAAGGATATGTAGGAGAGCTCAACCCCTGACCACACGTTTGAAGGACAAAGACCAATGTGTTCACCTTGACAACTATTTCTTTCTTTTTTGGAGATTCATGGAAACCCAACCATTCAGTCTTGTTTGTTCTATCCGGGTACCAAGCTCAACATACAGTAGCAACTTCATAGCTTTAGGTGCAGTTGGGTGAGTTTTGGTAGAAGAGTAGGGGCAAAGGCAGAGTTGGAAGGAATTGAGGTAAGGGGCATGGCGATGGTGTGATGGGAAAAACTTCGAAAGAAAATGAGTGAAGGAAAATATTTCTTCACCCTTCTTAAAACCACATGGGGGTATATTCGGTTTTTCTAATTTAAGGGATGGTTTGTAACTAAAACACACACAAAGAACATTACATCCGATAAGGGTATTTTGAGGTTTAAAAGTGTGTCTTATCATGATACATTTGATAGGATATTGATAGGCGCTCAGGGTATAGGAAAATCCCCAGATATCTAGCCATGGTACAGGTAGAGGTGTAAACGGAATCAGATTCGGATCGGATAGTGGTAATATCCATATCAGCATCCTATTATATTCAAACAGATTCGGATAATATCCTATCGGTTTTCGAACGGATTCTGTCAGATTCGGATGATAATCGGATAGTTATTTTATTTAGTAGATTCTTCTAAATGGGCATGAATATAGATTGAATACAAGTTTTTGACTACCTATTTACATCTTTACCTTTTTATTTGTGAGGGCTAGTTTTAAATTTAAGTATTTAACAACTTTGGTAACTATTTTAATATAACATCTAGAAAAATAGTCACATATCATGGGTAAAATCTATAAAAAATAATAATAATAAATCTAAATAAATAACTTAATTGGATAATTTTATCAGATGGATAATAATCGATAAGAAAGGGGTATACCATATCAACATCCTATTAATAATCGGACGGATTCGGATACCCCTAAACGGATGTGGATGTGAATTCAAAAGCGGATTCCGGTTATCCATTTACACCCCTAGGTAGAGGAGGAATGATATTTTCCTCTTTTATTGTTTAATATACAAAATTTTAAAAAAGAAGAAAAAAAAACTATTCAAAACAAAGGAACTTTAGCAGAGAGGAAATATACTAGCAAATCCTGGTATCTTTAAAGAGTCACTCACAGGATTTCTTTCAACATATTTTGCTCGTATTTTAATCTCCTGGTAAAGGCACACATTGGATCTCCTGGTCAACATTAGTCATATGCACATTTAAATTTTGATTTTCTCTCCAAACACCACCACTCACTGAAAACGGAAAGGCAGATGGTAACCATGCTGTAACTTGTCAACTGGGAAGGAGATGAAGAGTGGAACACATCACTCTACTTAGCAAACCATATCCTTGTTTGAATCAATTTCACAACAGCAAACCATGCTTCATACTCAGAACTATGAAAAGTGAAATCTCGTTGCACATGATGGAGCAGCAGTAAGCTCAAGTATAAGAATGGCTCTGAGAACTGGCTGCAAATGCTGCAGTGTGCTCCGCTGTGTGCATATCATGCACGCTTTGCTGTTGTTGGTTCTGCAACTCAGGATCTTCATGTTTGAGCCTTTGAGGTATAAAATGAACTTGAGGAGCCATTGAAGACAATGAGTACTTCCCTACAATATATTCTCTTCCCATGAAATATTGCAGAAGTTTCTTGACCTTGGTGCAGGGAAACTGGAACTTTTTCCAACCAGTTTGAGATGATGGCTGTCTTCACTTATTAGATTGTGCCTTGATAGATGGAATTCAAAAACTTGACTCCAGATAGCCAATGCTACAGAGGAGAAATAGAAACAGAAGATAAGAAAAATAAACAATAGCATGAATATAAACATTTATATATAATTTTCATTCATGTAATCATTCAGTACCAAACAAAAGAATTAGAAACAGGGATTTCGATGCATACATCCAACATATCAATGCTCAGTGGAAAAAACGGCGACGACAACGTGCAGATCCAAGCTCCTCGTATTCAGACTTAGTGACACACATTTCCTCAAAATCTGGACTAGATGCCAGAAGTGAACCCCCTCTCCAAACACCCAAGATGGGACTGAAAATGTCACGGAGTACATGTGAGGCTAATGAAATGATGTTTATATATCAAAAAACCAAACCCTTGTCTGAAGGTGAGATTTTACTCTTCTTGAGTTGTTATCTTCACTTGGAACTTATCAGGTACAAGAGGCCGTAGCTCCTTTTCCCTACATCCAAGTAGAAATTTTGGAATTAAAAAAGTGATTTTTTTTCTTTTTCCAGATGATGGGAAACAAAAACATAAATATGTCTAGAAGAAACTTACAGTCTTTCAGCAAATCGTGGAAACAAAGTACTTCCACCAGTCAAGATGATGCTGGCAACAAAGAATCAACTTAATATCAGGAAAATTAAGACACTATCTTTAGTATAAACAGTGCAAGCCCTTCAAAAATCACCTCTCATAGAGTACTGGGTGGAGATGAGGATGGCAAGAATTTACAGCTCGAACAATGCACTCTGCCAGTCCAGCCTGGTTCATTCCTGCAAAGGAAGTCGCAAATCAAGATCAGTATATAAAAACATAGCAAATCAAGATCTTTAAATGAGACATCTTCCATTACAGGTAAAATTAGTTTTAAGAAAATAAAGCTTCCAAACATCAAAATTCTTCCTAGACATTCCAAACAATCTTTCAATATGGATAACCATGCAAAATTTGTCTAATTATTCCCCAACTATCTATTGTAAAGATGTGAAAAAGCATATCCTCTCCAAGATGAAAGGTGCCTAGACACATTGCATTTATGGATAAAATAGAAAGATCATAGATAAGCGACGCAAGTAAAACAAGCTGATTGATTAAAAGATTCTGATGCTGAAGTATTCACTTCGCCAGTCAATCCATCAAAGAGAGAAAAATGCTGCTATGATCGAACAACAATAAGATCCATTCTAAGTACCATTTGAAAGTAACACAGACCTAAATCAGCAGGATGGAAAATCATCTCCGGAACAAGGAAGCGCTCATTTGTCAAGGTAACTTCCTGTACAGAAATTTAAAGTAAGATGCAAATGTTCTCCATGAGCTAGAACTTCTTTTCTTTTTTTGGGTGGTGGCGGTGCTTTTTGTGTGTGTGTGTGTGGGGGGGGGGGGGGAGGGGGTTTGCAGTTTATAAGAACTAAGAAGTTGAGAGATACTACAGTTTTTGTTAAATCGACTCTCTTTCTGTCTTCAGGTTTTCCCACTGATTCAGGATGACCATCTTCCTCCATTCCCAATGTTGAAGAAAGGACCTCATCTGGCAGAGTGAGGTATCTCTGCGCTACATCCATGTCCTTTACAAAACCCTTCATATGTGTTACACCATCAGGAAGGACGTAAGTGCATCTGAAAAGATTGTCCCTTCCACGACTCCTGTAAACATCATTTTTAAAAAATTCTTTTGATAATCAGTGGAAGTCACGCATTGATTAATTTTATTCAAAGATAAAACCAAACTAAAACAAGAACCAAGTACAAAATAATCTTAAATTGAAAATTTGTCCCAACAATTTATTTATGGATCTAAAAAAATACTTTGTAGACTAACATAGTTACACCCATGGCAATATGTGGCCACAAAACCAAGCATGGTTCAACATCTCGATCTCCACAGCCATCTTGCCAACTCAAAAAAGAGAGTTGACTAGATATCTTGAAGAGCTATAGCCAAGTTGGTTAAATTTTTCCCCAACTCAACGCTCCACCTTGAAGGGTATTAAGACTCATTTGGGGCTGAAACTTGCCCAACCTATTTCAGCCCTCTAGAACACACTGGTAAACTCAATCTTATGAGAAAAAAAAATAGCATAAATGTGAGTTGCACATCAAAACCCAAGTGTGAAAGTACTACGATTAAGATGTCTTATTGTACAGATCATATATTCACACATTGGCAAACCTGGTGCCGAAGGATTACACACAAGCAGAGTCCAGATGGGTAATTTTCAT
This sequence comes from Hakea prostrata, assembly GCF_041222555.1. NCBI lineage: Eukaryota > Viridiplantae > Streptophyta > Magnoliopsida > Proteales > Proteaceae > Hakea > Hakea prostrata. The sequence goes on from NC_142602.1 coordinate 73,249,508, forward strand.
ACGCAGCCTTACCCCAGCAAGTTTTGCCGAGAGAGCTGTTTTGAAACCTTGACCTCAAGGTACAAGTGTGGTCCCCCGACCATTGTGACCGGCCCACCCCTCATATACTCATACAGTAATGCTCAAAATTCTAAATTCAAACAACTAATAAATTAAACGTGTCACAATTCAGATGATAATCCAGTCATCAAATTTACAACTTAAGAGCAACACTTGACCCTAGGTGCTATAAGCACATCGTCTCATCTCGCACACCATCTTGCCTCATTAAATGGAAAAAGAGAGATATCTCGCGAGATCTCAAGAATTCTCTGACCATGGAAATAACCACACTCCCAGCCTCTTACACAAATGGCAAACATAAAGGAGCAAGATTGACCACAAATCAAATAATAGGGTGAGACACTTTCACTCACAAAAACAGTGATACAAAATCCTCAAGAATCATTCCATCTGGATCACCATTCCTCTAGGGACATGGAGAGCTCTCCTCTCCCTCCGCCAGCTAGCCCTCTCTGCCATCTCCTCCTCCTTTGCTTACGATTCCAAGATCTTCTTCTGGCTGGACCCACCCTATTGATATCCTCTCCGTTGTTGTTGGTGCCAGAGCCATATACTCCTCCGGAATTCCAAAAGACTCCCCTCTCTTCCTTCATCTCCAATGGAATCTAGAATTTCCCTTACCCCACCCGATTGAGCTAGACCAGATATGGAACTCCTTCCCCTTCTCCATTCGCCTGCCCCGCCTGCCCCTCTTAGGGACAGGCTTCTTTGGCTCCCCTCCAAAAATGGCTCCTTCTCTTCAGCCTCCGCCTAGAACCTCACTCACTTCCCCTCCCCTAAAGTCCCCTGACACAACCTCTTTTGGTTCAAAGGCCATATCCCCCGCCAAGCCTTCACTGTCTGGTGAACCCTTTCTTGTTGCCTTCCCAACCAATCTTTACTCATTAGCTGGCTCCATCCAAGCCTCTCCAATCCAGTATCTTTTGCACTGAGCTGGAAGACTTCAACCGCCTCTTCTTTGGCTGCCCCTTTGGCAAGCCTATCTAGTCCCGAGCCCTTGCTTCCATTTAGCCCTATTGCAGAAGTTGTCACCCTTTCGAGATGGAATGCTGCTGGTTCACCTCCTCCTTTCAAGGTTCAACAATCACTGATGTGGTGGGGAAGCTCCTTCTCGGCATGTGCATCTCTCACATCTCGATAGAGAGGAACTTCTGCAGATGGTCTTCCAACTTTAGATTCCCCAACAATTAGATATGGACAGCCATATTTCCAAGATTTCTCTTCATAAGCATAAGCCTTTTGCAAACTTCCCAAGGAACAGGCATGTTGTTGTTAACTAGGGCCTCGAAACCTTCGCTTTTCCCCCTAGCCTCCATTAGCAGAGGGTTCATTCTCCCCCCCCCCCCCTTGTATTTTTCTCCCTTTTAGGCTGTTTATAACATATTTATTCACCCCAAAAAAACAAAAAAAATGGGGCAGATCTGGAGTATGGGAGATTGTTTATGGCTGCAATATGGATTGAAGGTTAATCATACAATGGTGGTACTGTGGCTGATGTTTGGATGGAAAGTGATGACTGGCGATGGGTTTCTGACATTACTTGATATTGGATGAAAGAGGGATCAAACCAATGGAAAGGTATCTCAAACAGATTAATAAATGGGAATGAGATGGGGGATAGGGTACGGTGCTAGCAGTATTGGATGGAGACCCTGTAGATGCTGGGATTCAAGCGAAGGTGAAGCGCTGAAGGCTGTCCTTTCAGCCAAAGCAAGTATCTAGGCTTGATCACACCTTTGAACCTTAGGAGTCTCTTCAATCTTGGGCCTTCACTGACCAAATTGAACAAAATCAGTATTGAAGCAGTAAAACACAAGAGAATACTCAAACTGAGAAGCTTATTAATCGTATCAATACTGGATGCCTTCCTATTCGAGTAAAGGGGCTTATTTATGCATCATATCATGGTTGTCAAGGCGACATGATGAGGCGAGGCAATAGAGGGCAACGAAAACCAAGGTGACAGTAGGTCACCTTGACCCCAAAATGAGCCTAGGTGCCCAGGCAGACACATTGACAACCATGCATCATATGCTGAAGTCCTAACTCAATCTGGATCCAAGCAGGACTCTAAAATGGAGGGGCTAATTTATACATCATATGCTGAAGTCCTAACTCAATTTGAACTCTAAGCTGGACTCTAACTGAAAATTAGAAACTAATTCAAAATAGAAACTATCCTAACTAGGACTTAGGATACTAAGAGGCTTTTATATCTCGGACCTGTACATGGACTAGGACCCTAAGTCTTGAGCCTCTTTATGACTCAAAACTTAATTAAGATTATTACTAATACGCCCTTCATATTCGGCAGAAGTACCATTCTGCCACTACAATCAAACTAAGCTAGAAAACTGAAAAGAAAGATGGATATGCTGCAGGACAATAGCCCTAGGTGATGAGCAGCAAACCTAGCGACTTCTCTTGGCCTTCTACTTGGTGTAGGAGGGCTTGGTTCCTGCGTCACAAATTCTTTCTTTTACTCATCCTATGCTGTTCAACCTAGCTACTCCTGCTCTGGTCTATTCTATTCTAAGCTATTAGCAATCCTAAACCTTGGGAACAAAAATCTGTTGACTAGCATCAGCTTGGGCTGGATCTTCGAGCTTCACTAACCCAATTTGGGCAGTTCTAGGTACAGGATTGGCTTTCACATTTTGTTTAGATGGTGAGATAATTGTCTAATATCAGACTTTCCTTGTTTACAGTTCTTTTCTGAATCAGTCCAAGTCAACTATTAATGCTCCTATATGATCAAGGGCTATTGGTCTTGTTCAACCATAAAGGCTTAGAAAATTCCAACTTTGATACTTTGATACTCTGGTAGACTGACTTCAATAGCTGTATGTCGATCGACCACTTTGAATTGTACTGTGACTCTCATGGTCAAAGGTAGAAGAAGATCGTCTTTTAATATCGAAACTACACTCCAGAAGCTGTTGTTACATAAATACCCTTCCATTCATGTTTGTTTTCAGTCTCTCCTATAAACCCACTAAATTCCCTTTCTGTTATCTCATTCTTAAGATTCTGATTTGAAACCATAATTATGAAATCACCACTTACATACCTGGGTGGGCTCCTAGTGACTCATACCATATCTTGCTGAACCCAAGGTCGGATCAATTGTATCATCAACAAAAGAATTCTTTTCCACTTTCACCTTGATGACCAAAAGTGAGTTATTCAGCAGTTCAACTCCTACATGGAGGAAAACCAAGCTGAGCTTGCTCATCTCACAGAAAGGTTGACTGCTTTAGAAGCACATACCAATTCATAGAAGGACCAAGATACGCTTATAACACAATAAGACAATTCAAACCTCGTAACCATTTACAAAAATCCCCTCAACTTGGAGCACAAATATCACACATGGCCAAGTTGGAAGCAACAGAAAGAAAAGTTGCACCACCAAACCCCTTCGCAATACATCACTAGGGGTGTCAATAAAACCCTGCCGGCTGGAACAGGCCCAAACCCACCTTGAGCCCAGCCCAATTTGTCGACCCAAAGGGCAGGTTTGGGTTTTGCCCTCAGGCCAACACTGCCCGGGGACCTACCTAATCCTGTGTTAATTTAATTAAATTAAAGTTATATATAAATTGGTTTTGAATGATCAACTATCCTACTAATCCTAAGTACCTAAATATATTCCCATTTCCCACTTCAGTACCATATCTGCTCGTCAACTCCGTTGCTCCAACTGTTGTTGAAGAGACTCCAAGTCTCTCCAAGATTCCAATTGCCATTGAAGATAATTGATGGATCTAGATCTTCACTTTGCCAATCAATCATGCAAGGTGTAATATTGTAATATGCTTCAAGTAAAGGAAATCTCACCCAAATTTTCTTTTGATTATTCCACAGTAATTTTATAGAATGTTAGATTATTCAATAGAAGATAATTAAGGTTAAATGCTTTATTTTCCATTACTTTTTGCTCCGTTCTACTACAGTCCTTTCAGTTTCTATGGTATATTGATTAGATGTAACGGATCAAAAGTAACTGTAAATTGTAGAATGTAGATGAGAGAAAGAGAGGAAAGAGGCCAGAGTTTAAGATGAAGCTTCACTGTTTCGTTCTGAAGACTTCAGATCAGTAGTCTTTATTTATAGAAGCAAAATATAAGCTGAATTCAACTAGGAAGCCAAGACTGACTTAACTTGGGAAATAACTAACCAAATCCTAATCAAAATTGGACTCAACTACTGCCTCCAGTCCCATCAAGAACTAGCGCTAATTCTCGATGGTCCTAATTTGGACAACTTCCCCCTTCTAACACTCCCCCTCAAGCTGGAGCATATATCTTTTCCATTCACAGAGTTTTGGTAAATAAATCTACTAGTTGTTTTCCTGAATGGACATGGCTGGGAGATGTCATATTCTGTTTCAGTGTTTCTCATGCACAAAGTGACAATCTAATTCAAATATGCTTGGTCCATTCATGAAAGACCAGGTTGGATTCTATAAGCAAAGCAGCTTGGTTGTTGCACAAAAACTTCATAGGTGATGCATCAACAAAATCTAGTTCTTTCAAGTAATTGTCTTATCCATACCAGCTCATAAGTAATATATGCCATGGCATGATATTCTGATTTTGCGCTTGAAATTGTCACAACTTTTCATTTCTTACATTAGAAAATCCTCAACTTGAGTATCTCCTAATCATTGTAAAGAATTCCACGCCCAGAAGCTCTCTTAAAATATCTTAAATCCGTATGATAGCATCCAATAAAACGTCCATGGAGTGGATAAAAGTTGACTCTCTACACTAACTGGAAAGGCAATGTCAGTTCAAGTTATAGTCAGATAATTTATTTACCATTTACGTGTAAGTCTTCAATACTTCTCAGAATTGTCAAGATCAGTCCCATAATCTCGCATAAGCTTCAAATTGTTCTCCATGGGGGTATATAAACTTTTGACCTAGCTTACCCATTTCAGAGATTAGATAATTTGCATATTTCCATGAAGACAAAAAAGATGCCTTTCTTGACTGAACAACTTCAACACCAAGGAAATACTTGAGCTTACCCAAGTCTTTAGTCTGAAATTTCTCTTGTAAATATGTTCTTAGACTTGCAATTCCAACTGATCATCTCCTATAATAATAATGTCATCCACATAAACAACAAAAAATATTTACCTATGTTAAGTGTCTAAAGGATACAAGGTGATCACTCTCACACCATGACAACCCTAACTCCTAACACGACTATAGTGAACAAATCAAACCATGACCAAGGTGATTGTTTTAGTTCATACAGTGACTTATTTAAACGACAAACCATACCATGTTCCCCCAAAGCAATAAACCCAGGAGGTTGCTCCATATATACTTCCTCATGAAGATCCCCATAGAGGAAAACATTCTCCACATCCAACTAATATAACGACCAACAATTGGTAGTAGCAAGAGAAATCAAAATATGAATAGAAATAAACTTGGCAACAGGTACAAAGGTATCCAAGCAATCAACCCATACTTCTGAGCATAACCTTTTGCAACAAGCCTTGCCTTCAGCCAAGCCAAAGTACCATCAAGTTTAACTTTCACCACGAAAATCAGTTGGCAGCCAATAGGTCATCCCAAAGGATGAAGGAACACGATCCTGAATCTGATGTCTAAGGCTATTGTTAGGAAGGGATTTTGAGAAAAGAAAAGTTTGAATGGGAAAAGGAGGCAGCAATTAGGAGTCTAAGTCCAGTCAACTTGGGAGTTCTCTCCTATTTGTGTTCTATTTTGTTTCCTATACAGATTCAAAGTATAAACAGCCTATATATAGTGGATTTATTTTAAGAAGCGCTCATGATTCTCACACTAAGCCTCCACACCAAGCCAACGACTCATCTTCTGCTTCTTTCTCTCTTTTCTCTCTAACTTTCATGGTATCAGAGCCATACGTTCTCTAGAATACCATTGGTTCAAAGCTTTTGAGGTTCAAAAACATACCATTACCCTGAAGAACCATTGCTGCAAGTTTGACAGCCTTCTAGGTTTCAATTTGCAAGGGCGGCCACACTTGATGCTGCAATTCTATGGATTGAAGACTCAATAAGATAAAGAAGCTTCAGAGCTTCTGCTTTTTATTGAAGAATGGTTGCACAATTTCTAGTTTTTTATCTCTTAGGGGTTCATACCCTGTTTCACACTCTTACGGAAGATTTGAATGGACTTGTTCATTGCGGTCTTGTTTAGAGTTTTCATTGCCAGAATAGTGATCCTTGCAGCATCAATTGAACATCTTGTTGAAGCCTTTTGTTGCCAAAATAACCTAGGAGTCGTGCAACTTTCTGCTATCAATTTTGGGTGGTTATTGAGTTGATTGGTTTGGTTCTGTTGATTTCATTAAAGGTCTGGTTCTGGTTCAATTCCTTAAATCAGTTTCTGATTCAATTCCTGATTCTGTTTTATGATTCAGTTTCACATTCAATTCTTGATTCTGTTCTGATTCAGTTTCGATTGAGGAATACTCCTTGAGTGAAAAAATAAAGAAAGAGAGAAGGAGGGGGAAAAAGAAGAAAGGAAGTATTTTCTGTTATTCTGGAATAACTTTTGTTGGTAATAGGAGAAACCTCATCCATTAAAGGCAACAATAAAAATACAATGACAAAAATTATTTCATCAACTTCCCCCATTGGTTGACTGAAAAAGAAACTGGAGGGTGTATCAAATTTCTTCACCAATGGAGAGCTATAGTTAGATTTATTCTTACTAGACGGAGATAGAAAGATCATTTGACTAAGACTGCACCATGGTTGTCAAGGCGTCGCCTAGGCGTCCTGGCGGGATTGAGGGGCTGAGGCGAGAAGCGCCTCAAGTGGAGTCCATAAGGCGGTCACCTCGGGCTCTGAGGCATCGCCGATGCATCGTCTTGAACGCATAGGACCCCTAGGCAACCACCTTTGTGGATTTTAAAAACCACCATTTTTTTTATTCCAAATCAAAGGCCAAAAATGAATTAGAAATTAGATTCCAATTGGGAATCATCTAATGGTTGAGTGCTTATATAAGTTTTACATGGGATACACGGGATCATTTCTAACATTAAATCATTACCCGGAAAGGAAAAAAAAGAGAGAGAGAGAGAAGGAAAAACCGAGAATTTCACTCGACATCCCCAATTTTCCGAGCCCTAATCTCTCGTCCTCTTTGCCTCTCCCTCTGCTACTCCCTTCGACTTCCACTCAATCGACAACAACAATCAGCGACTCCAGCGACAGCCAGTGACGCCTGCAACTCTCTTTCAGCTTTTTACTACTGCTATTGACGCTTGCTACTCTCTTCCAGACTTTCACTCGATCGACGACGACAACCAGTGACACCGGCGACAGCCAGCAACTCTGGCCACAGCCAAAAACATCACCGGCTACACCACTGTACTTCTGCTATCGACGCCTGCTGCTACTCTCTTACTTTTGCTTTTTTTTTCTTTTTTTTTCCCTCGTACAAAAGCCACCGTAGTTGCAGGCTTGCAGCGGCAGCAACAATTTCGCGGCAGCAACGCAGCAGCACTGTACTTCAGTACTTGTCGCTCACTTTCTTCTTCTTTGTTCTTTCTTCTGCTTTTTTTTCCCTAAAAAGTCTAGCAAATGGCAATTAAAAATCCCTTTTGCAATTGCAGGCTTGCAGCGACCAAGTTGCAGTGGCCTCCAGTGATTTTGTTCACCATCTCAGGCGCCGGTATGTCGACGGCATGCTTTTTTTTTTCTTTTCTTTTTTTTTTGTGTGTTTTAACAATGTTATAAGTTGCTACTCGTTGTTTAATTTCTGTTTGGAGATTATTAATTGATTATTTACTTCTCTGTGACTTGCAAATTGCAATTAAAGTTTATGTTATGGTTCCTGAGATCAAGCTTTTATGGAGGTTGCTAGTTCAGCAACTTGGTAGTTATATTGATTCCTAGTTTGAGTGTTTGACAGATCTTGACCTATCCTATATTCCTATTGTCATGAGGTACCTTCCATGACTTTAGGTCCAGCCATTGGATCTAGGTGAGGTTTCAACAGTGATTGTATTCTCATAAAATGGCATTCAACCATAATTGTTTGCTCATCTATTCCTTTGACCAAGTTCTATTTGACTAGTTTTGGAATCTCTCTCTCCCTTAGATTGTTCTCTTATTGGGGACTTATAACTTGTTAGTATAACCGAGACCAGCTAATATTAGCTTAATAGCTTCTAGCCTAATGATTATTGTTGTTTATTAGCTTCAATGTATCTTTTCTATAATTTTTTCTAATTTAGAAGTTTAATTATCAATTTATCATGCAGTGAGATGATTAGATGAATGCATAGGATTTTTATTGGGGTGTGGTATGGTGCAAAATTAAAATTATATGGTATCATTATCAATTTTATTATTGTTTTTAATTTTGGTTGATTATTTGTGTAAGTTTCATGTTTTTTATTGTAGATATTTACTAGTTATTTACAATGACCTCAAGGCCCTCAACTGATAATCCAGCGGATGCTGCTAAACATCCTATTCCTAGTGGGGGTGAAGGTAGTTATGATCCTTCAAAAGACCCGAAGAGAAAGGCCAAGTCAAATGACCTAGGGTAAAAATATGGGTATTGGCTGGATGTTGCTGATAGAAATACAGTCAGGTGCACTTTGTGCAACAGATACTTTAAAGGAGGAATTAGAAGATTGAAGCAACATCTAATGAGTGGATATGGGGATGTTGTGAAGTGCACTAAGACCACTGCAGAAATTGCCCAAGTGATAAATGCAATGTTGGTGAAAAATAAAAAGAGGGCAGTTGTTACTGATTTGGATAATGAGGAGTATGATGACATTCAACAAGTAATTGGAGAACATCCTATTCCAGCCTCTACTGAAGGAGGTACATTACCTAGTGTAGGGTCTAAGGTTGAGGTGTGCTCCAAGATACCAAGCTCTGGGACTGCATCAAAGAGACTGAAAAGTGCCCTCAATAAGGCACCAGTAAGGGGCTCCATGGATATGCATGTTAGACGCACTCCTGAAGAAGTTGTTGAAGAAAGGAGGGCTAAGAGTGCTACTCAAACAACAATCTTGAATAAAATGAGATCCACCGAAGAAAAGAAGCGAGTGGATAACCACATCGCTGATTGGATGTATCAGTGTGGCATTCCATTCAATGCAGTTAAAGCTAAAAGCTTTGAGGTGATGGTCGAGTCTATTGCCCAATATGGTTCAAGGTATAAGCCCCCAACTTACAATGAAGTCAGGGTGCCTTTATTGAAGAGTGCAAAAGAAAGAACGATAGAGATGAGGAAAAATTATGAAAGGTATTGGAAGATGCATGGATGCACACTCATGTCTAATGGGTGGACTGACAAAAAGGGTAGGCACCTCATCAATTTTCTTGTCAATTGTCCAGAGGGAACATTCTCCTTGGTTCTGTGGATGCATCTAGCCATGTGCAAGATGCAAAAATGCTCTTTCAGTTATTGGATAACAAAATTGAAGAAATTGGGGAAGAGCATGTAATTGAAGTGGTGAGTGATAATGCCTCCAATTATAAAGCAGCAGGGGCATTATTAATGGAGAAGAGGACTACATTATATTGGACTCCCTGTGCAGTCCACTGTCTTGATTTGATGCTAGAGGACATTGGGAATTTGAACAATATAAGAAAGTGATAATTCAAGGGAAGAGAATAACCACTTTTATTTATAGGCACACAAGATTGTTGGAGGCCTTGAGACAGAAGACAAATGGCAGGGATCTTGTGAGGGTTGTAGTGACTAGGTTTGCCACTTCATTATTGACATTGCAAAGCTTATTGAAACACAAGGATGACTTTAAGGCACTTATTCATTTCCGAGGAGTTGACAAAATCCAATTTGTCCAAGACAGAAGCAAGGAAGAAAGTAGCTGAAACAACTTTTTCTACAGCATTTTGGCATGGTGTGAAGGATTGTATTCGAGCATCACAACCTCTTATGATTGTATTGAGGATTGTGGATGCTGATAAAAGACCTGCATTGCCTGAAGTGTTTGTAGCATGCAAGAGGCTAAGAGAAGAATAAAGGACAATTTTGGAGGCAAAGAACAACTCTAGAAGAAAGTCATACAAATAATTGATAGTTGATGGGAATGTCAGATAGAGAGACCTCTATATGGTGCAGCCTTATTTTTTAATCCTGGGAAGTTCTACAACTTAAATATTGTAGATAATGGTGAGTAGATCAGTTCTCTCCAAACTTCTTTCAATGAAGTTGTTGGAAGACTAGTGCCTGATGCACATCTACAAGATAAGATATTGTCCTGGGCAAATGAATACAAGCAAGGTAGAGACCTTTCCCCACAGCTATGGCTATCAGACAGCGTACAACTATGAATCCTCATAAGTTTTTACTTGTATGTTTTTTATTTTTAGTTGTATGGTTTATAACTCTAGCTTTTATGTTAATCTATTTTTTTTTATACTATAGTTACATGGTGTGATACATATGGAGGAAATGCTTTTGAGCTTACAAAGATTGCACGGAGGATACTAGGCCTTTGTTGTTCTTCCTCTGGTAGTGAACGGAATTGGAGCACATTTGAGTTTGTAAGTATTAAGTGATTCAAGTATTTAAAACACTTTTAAATTTAAATTTAGAAGAATGACTTGGGATTCTTTTCAATTGCTTATGAATTCAGATTCACATCAAGAAGAGGAATAGGCTGGAACATGAGAGGTTGAATGATCTAGTTTTTATTCAGTACAATCGCCGTCTTCAAGAACGGTTCAATGAAAGGCGATTAAAGAGTAGAAATTATGATCCACTACTCCTTGATGAGCTTGAGTGGAGCAATGAGTGGATGGTTAATCAGCCTAATGATTTAGTCCATCCTGAGGGTGATCTTACTTGGAGCACTGTTGATAGAGCTATAGGGGCATCTACATCACTTAAGTGCAACAGACCGAGGAGATGTCAACCAAGTGAATCAACATCCGCTGGAGTTAATATATGTTACTCACGTCGCAAGTCTTTGGAGAGGGTGGTTGAGGAACATGACTCTGAGTCTGATGGAGACATGGAAGAAGTGGAAGATTTGCATAATGATGAGAACATTGTAGATGATTTTGGTTTGAGGTCTACCTCTTTGGAGCAACAACAACTTCGAGAAGATCTCCCACTTGCTACCAATTTGCTTGATGATGATTATAACTAGCTAACTTATACTTTCCTATTGGGAATTTTGGATATGGATTGTGGATTTTTATTGGGAATTTTGGATATGGATGTGTTGTAATATTTGGGATTTGGACTTTAGATTTTAGATATAAGTGGGATTGTTTGCTTAAATATTTAAAACTTTCTATTTAGATATTTTGCTATATGCTTTGTTTCATTTTCTTCTTTTACCTGTGAGGATATTTGGCTACAGCTCAACAATGTAGAAGAGGTGGAGTTGTAGGTGCTGGTGGAGGTGGAGCCGTGGAGTTGTAGGTGGTGCTAGTGTTGGTGACATTTAATGAAGGTATGTTGTTTAGTGTCCATTTGTTTTGCTCATGCATCTATGGGTTTACTATTTAGTCACATTTTATCGTATCTTGATTCTTGTTAATTATATTATGATACTAGGAATTTATTTAGGACCTACTATGTGTGGTTTGTAGTATATTGGATGACTTGAGGTAGGCAAAATGGCTAATATTAGTTTTTTTTATTATATAAGATATGATAGGTTTATAATGAATAATGAATTAGTGTATAAGACGTACACTAAAAAGTAAAAATTTCCCTTAAAATGCCTTGACCGCCTCAAAAGCGCCTCGGAGGGCGCCTCGTCGACTCATCGCCTCAACTAGCTAAAACTGCCTCGCATCACCTCGTCACTGTGACAACTATGGACTACACCAAAAGATGATGATATACTTGGGTAATTACTAATGCCCATATACTTGGGAAGATGTTTAATTCTTTGGCCAAAATTATTGTTGATTTGGTTACTCACTTGCAGACTATGAAAGACTTACGGGAGGATTTATATGTGTTGTATTCTAATCAGAATAATCTGGCTAAAATCTATGAATTATCCTAGGATTTTTATTGAGTAGATAGGAAAGGTAGAGATATTACTCAATCTTTTGCAGATTTTATTCTACCTATCTCCTCTGGTGTCAAAACTATGCAAATTCAAAGAGAGCAATTAGTTATGATGAGTTTCTTGGGAGGTCTTGGGAGGTCTTGGAAGGGAGTTTGAGGCAGTTTAGCTAACACATTTTCAAGAGTTCTTCGGGTTGCAAGGGAGAGTCCCGATAACACTATAGACAATTTAGCTTTGGCAACTATTTCCCGTGGCACTTCTAGAGGACTAGACCCTTGATGAATAGAATACATGACGAAATCAAGTAGTGCTGAAAAAAAAGAAACAAAAATTCAGGCTCACACAATTCTTTTGATAGTACATGACAAGTTAAGACTTGTCATCATTGTGGAATTCTAGGACATATTCAATGGTTTTGTTGGAAACTCCATGGGAAGCCCCCATGCATTGCTACAGCAGCAAGTACTTCTACACAAACCTCTACAGCCACTAAAGTTCAACTTGAGGGTAAGACTATAAAGATGACCGAGGAAGAGTACACTCGTTTTACTCAGATCCAGACCACTCAACCACAATCCACCGCCATTACCTTGTTCAGATAGGCAATCTATTGCTTGCCTTTCGACCACATCTCACCCTTAGATCATTGACTCAAGCATTTCCAATCATATGACCTGGGCTACATGTATATTTTCCTCTTTTGTTCCATCATCCTCCTTCGTTACACTTGCCGATGGTTCCCATACCAATGGAATGGATACTATTCAACTCACTCCATCCATTACCCTACCCTCAGTTCTTTACATACCAAATTTGCATTTTAATTATTATTTGTTTATAAGTTTACTTCCACCAATAATTGTTCTATGACATTCTTTCCTGGCTATTGATTATTTCAAGATCTTATGACAAAGAAGATGCTTTGTAGAGGCCATGTGTTAGGGGGGCTGCATTTGTTCGAGGATACATCCATTATTGCTTGTTTCGGCATTTCCATTCCTCCACAAAATGCACTGTCGACTAGGGCATCCCTCCTTAGAAAACTTAAAATTATTAGATAGACGTTTTCATTCCCTTAGATTGTGAGTCTTAGAAGTATAGAAAGCTTCATCGCATGAGCTTTTCCCCTCGTACAAATAGAAGATCTAACTAACATTTTTCTTTGGTTCACTCTAATGTGTGGGGTCTTTGTCATGTTGCTTTTGTCTTAGATCATTGATACTTTGTTACATTTGTGAATGACTTTTCAAGAGTTACTTGGCTTTATTTTATGAAAAATTGCTCATAATTATTTGACATATTATATAATTTTGTTATTGAAATTCATACTCAATTTGATGTCTCTATCTGCACTTTTCGTAGTAATAATGCTAAAAAAATATTTTTCTAATCCCTTCTGTAAATATTTGGCTTCTAACGGAATTCTTCATCAACCTTCCTATGTTGACACTCAACAAAATGGGGTTACAGGGAAACGGAAGGAAAAAAAAAAAAAAAAAACTTACTAGAGGTCACCCATTCTCTTTTATTGAGATGAAGGTACCCAAATCCTTTTGGGTTGATGCCGTTTGACTGCTTGTTATCTTATTAACAAGATGCCCTCTTCTGCTACAAGGTGGCATCCCTTATATCCTATTATTTCCTTGATTTCCCTTATTTGCTTTGCCTCCTTGTGCGTTTGGTAGTGTTTATTTCATTCTTAGATGCCGAACATAGGCATTGTTATTACCAATATTAAAATATATTTGTAAGTCAAAGGAAAAACAATAATAACCCTTTTGAATACGAGAGTACCGAATAAACAGACACTTAAGAGCACAAGGATCTAACTTAAGACTTCCCAAAACGATATAAAACAAACACTAGCATAAGCACGAGGCAAAACAAATAAGTGTGATGAAGGAAATAACAAAGAGTACAAAATATCAACCTACAAACTAGAAGAAGTCATTTGGTTAATGCGACAACAAGATGTTAAAATGGCGTCAGCCCAAACAGGTTTAGACACCATCTCAAATAAGAGTGTGGGCAACCTCCATTAAATGTCTATTTTTCCTTCCAGCAACTCCATACTATTAAGGAGTGCCAACAGAAGATCGATAAAGAATTCTATTATAAACCATAAACTTATAAAAGGGATGAGAAAAATATTCCTTTATCACTATGAAAAGTGCGAATAGCAACACCAAAGTGAGGGCAAATTTCAGCCATAAATTCACAAAATATATTAAAATAAATCTGATCGATTTTTCATTAAATAAATCCAAGTAACTCTAGAAAAGTCATCCACGAAAGTAACCAAAGAACAAAAGCCAAAAGCAGGGGTAACAAGACAAGGACCCCACACATCATAGTGAGAGAATGGTTCGCCAGACCGTTTATTAACATAAGGGAGATATACCACACAATGAAGCTTCCCAAATTTACAAGACTCACAATTTAATTTAGAAAGATAATGAAAACGACTATCTAATAATTTTAACTTTTTTAAAGAAAGATGTCCCAACCAACAGTGGAGTTAATGCGGAATGGAGATGCTAGAGTAAGCTATATGTGATATGTCAAACAAATACAATCCCACAAACTCACTGCCTCTACCAAGCGTCTTCTTCGTTGTAAGATCCTAAAATAGACAAAGCCAGGAATAAAAGTGACAGAACAATTATGGATGGGAGTGAATTTATGAGTAGATAATAAGTTGAAAGGGAAGTTATGTATGTAAAGGACTAAAGATAAGGTTAGGGGATCATTGCCCATTCCTCTAACGTTGGTATGGGAACCATTAGCTAATGTAATGGTGGAGGATGATGAACAAAAGAGAGAAAAAATACCCGTGGCCCCAGTCAATGATCAAATGCTCCTATATGTGGACAAAAGGTATGCAGTAGCATGACCTATTTGAATAGAGGTGATGGTGGAAAGCAGCAATTGAGTAGCCTAAAGCTGGGTAATGTAATCTTTATCAGACATTCACACTCTTACCCCCAAGTTGAACTTTTCTGGTTGTAATGCTTAACTCCCAAGTGGTGAATGCATTAGCAAGTGTGGTAGTTTCCCAAGAAATTTTCCAACAAACGTTGAATTGTGTCCAAGACCTCCATAGTGATACAGGTTTTGGTTTGTCCTGAATTATCAAAAGAGTTTTGAAAACCAGAACTATTTCCATGACTCCATCCTATATTCTGTCGTCCTGAAGTATTATAGGAAACAATGGACAACTCCATCCTATATTCTGTTGTCCTGAAGTACTATAGGAAACAATGGCAAGAGCTGAACTATCTGTAATGCTATGAGGGCACTCTTTTACACATGAAGAACTCTTAAACAGGTTTCAGCTAGAGTGGGAACCTGATCACTGCCAAGAATCTTTGCTTGAACGGCATCAAACTCCTTTCTGACACCTCCCAAAAAACTTATCACAACTAGTTGTTCTCTTTATCATTCTATTGTTCCTACATCAAAGAAAATGGGAAGAACGAATTGAGTTTTAATCTTCATACATTATTTAAGAAGTCTAAGAAATACCAAGTAAGATGTCTACCTTTACTATCAACTCAATAAGAACATGTGACAAATCATAAGTTCTAGACAGATTACCAGCCAAAATATAACACATTGCGGTACTCCCATAGGTCTTTTACAATTAACAACAGAGTTCCAAAGTCAACAATGTGGTCTACCATAAAGCTAAACATCTGTCCAAGTATACGTGCATCAGTAATCACCCAATTATCATCAGCTTTAGGGGCTGGTTTAGTTAAGTGAGCTTGTCGTCCACATCCAGGAGGACTGCTTCTACTATAGCCCTCCACTGATGAAAGTCAGAGGCACCTTCAAACTTCTTTTCAGTCAATCGATGGGAAGACGAAGAGATTTCAGTCATGGTGCTCTTACTAGGTACACTTTCAGTTTCTCCCACAATTTAATCAAGGTAGATCAATCCAAAACAAAGACTTCAAACAGATAAAACTTCCAATAGCTGCTGCTCTCAACTAGGAACTACCCAATGAATATGAACCACCAAAAAAAGACAAGAGAATATCTCAATCACCCATATACAATAACAAGAAGTATATCCAGCAAAATATATATATATAAAAGGGCGTACCCAGTGCCGAAGCTCCCACACTGTGGGGTCTGGGGAAGGGACCATGTGCAGATGCACGTAGATATTTGTTGCTCTTTTTCGTTCATTAACAGAAATACCAAAATTAGTGTATTTTGATTTAATATATTTATATCTATATTTTACTGGTGAGGGAGTCTTTAGGAAAAATAGAAGCGATGTATTATTTATATGCATTAAAATATTCATTATTTTATTAATAAAGTTATGTCGATTCTCTAATAACTTATATTTTGTAATGTAATATTTCACCTTTTGAAATTCAGGATTAATTATAATTAATACTAAATTGTATATGATTAAGGTTTTCCCTTTTTTTGTAGTGCCTTTTTTTCCTTAACTGCTAGTTCTTGGGGGAGGACTGTTTTAAATATACAATGAGAATTGAGACGGTTGAGATCTATGCATGAATATCAAGAAACACTAACTTGGGGGTTTCGTGGGAGGATCAATTATAATTAATATTAATAGAGAATTACAATATTTAGGCATAATCGATTATATTTATATCCTTTTAGTAAATGTTGAGGGTATTCTTGGAATAAAAATGTAACCATCCTCCCTCTCTTTTTTTTCTCTTTTTCCTTTTTTCCTTTTTTTTTTTGGTAGAATAACCATCCTCCTTGAATTCTTGCTTTTATAATAATCTTATGATTTTTTTTAATAAGGGTTAATTTCTTTGGTGAGGATTGTTTTAAATAAATTTAGTTCTAATGAGAATTGAAACAGTTGAGATCCATGCATGAATATCAAGAAGCACTTAATTTGGGGTTTAGTGGAGAGGATTAATTACAATTAATATAAGACATAATTGATTAATTATATCCTTTCAGTGAATGATTGCGGTATTCTTGGAATAAAAATGTAACCATCCTCCTTGAGTTCTTGCTTTTATATAGTAGTAGGACATTCATATATATAAATATATATGATAAAGCATCTAATGTATTTTTTTTCTTCTTTGGTTTCTATGAAGTCTCTTTCTTTGCTATAGCTGATGAAAATCGTTGCTTTGGACAATACGTAAGTAGAAAGCCTAGTTTTTATCTTTTTCTAGTATTTACTAATAGATTTTATTTTTCTGCACGAGATCTTGTAGCACATACCAATGAGGCCCTATCAATTAGTATTACATAGACGAAATCAATTATAGACACTAACACTATTAGATCCAATTAGATCCGCTCTTTATAGACAAACTGCTCCTTAGCAACATCCGTGCCTACTCCGGTTCTTCAGACTACTTAGCACCAACCGTGCACAATCAACAAAAAGAAGGTGACTCCCATCAAGCCTATCCATAAGCTTGTTCCTAAGAAAAGGGGATCTCACAGTTTGACACGCGATGATACCTAATTGGCTCCAAATCTATAGTTGTAGAAAGAATATAAAGAGAACAAGCACGCGGAAAAAGCAAGCGTCTGGTCAAATCAATCAAGAGATAGGGCTTCGACCAAACATCTTTTTCCTGAGAGAATCCCATCTATACTATATTATCTATGGAACTCGAACCTGAACATTTATGATTCACTATGGCGCAAAATTTGGATTTGTGAAGCTCGAGCCCCGGGCGCCGTGGCCCGAGGGGCTCTGCATGGATAGGCCGCCACCACCGCCACCACCGCCCCCACTCTTCCAGACTCGGAGTACTAGGAAAAAAAGCGCATACAAGGCCAACCAAACCATCCTAAGCTCAACTAATGAATCCCTACCAAATTGGGATCCAAATACTCACTAAAATAAGAGTTTATTAAAATAGAAATACTATCAAGATTAGGTTCCTAAAATTAGGGAACCCTATCCTAACAACTTGACACTATCTTAAAAGGATTTTAACTCTTGAGCTACTGACTCAAACAGAAAAACAAAGGTAGATTCCTGACCCTTGGATCGAGGGGATTCTATCAAGACTCATATTAAACCCCAAACAGAGGATTGGAAAATGACCAAAATACCCCTGGGGTATTTGGCCAGCTTGAAGTGCCCTTTTTTGGGTCTGGTTTTTTGGCCCAATTTCAGGAGGCACCAACCCTCGTTATATCAACTTCATATTAATAGATTTGTCCACTTTTTTGTTGTTATTTTTTAAGGAATTTCTAACTCAATCATGTCTTAAGAGACGAATTTTTTGGATAATCATAATAGCACTTTCATGGATTAGCAACTATGGGAACCTAGATGTTTATTGATTCAGTCCCTCCCCCCCCCCCCCCCCCAAAAAAAAAACCATATTTAATTTTTTGGTTAAGTGAGATATTTTCTCCAATAAATTGTTTTATTTCTAAAATGCATTACCCAACTTAAGGTGGTTATGAGAATCTAAAAGCTCAACAATGTCCTTTGTTCATCATTTTTACTCAAACAATCAAATATTTTGACCCTAATTAGTAATTTCTAATCAAATATTTGCAAATAAAAATTAAGGTCAAGGTCAGAGTCAAACAAGGCCAACCCAACCCTATCAAGGTTAATCAGGGCGGGACAAGTCGGGTCAAGCCCTATCAAGTTCGGGTTAGGGCTGGCGATTTTTAAACTTGACAAGATTGGGTTGGGCTTGGGTTTCAGTTTGAGTATTTAGGGTAAGGTTAGGGTTCAAGGGTGGTCAAACCCAACCTAGCCCATTGAGACACCTAATCTTTGGGCATGACCAAGTAGGATTAGTTCTCTGTTCTCCTGCCCAAAGAATTCTCAGCCAAGTTCTAAGGAGGTACAATCAAAATCTAATGCTTCTTAGGTGTTGCTGCCTAATATAAGTCTATTGAGGTGGGTTGTAATCTCGTAATAGAAGGAGAACGAGGGGAGTAGGAAGGGGAAGAGGGCAAAAAGTAATACAGAGCAAAGGAAATCTCTCAATAAAAAACAAAATTCTCCAATATGTCAACTGTATCCTAATGCAATCTATTTAAAGAAATAATACAAAAATACCTAGTTGAAATCAAAATCCAAAATGAAATCCTTACCAAAGTCTCATTTACTCTTAAATGTAAAATAAAAAAATTAAAATTAAAAAAAAAAAGACTAAAACTAAAACTGAAGTAAATACCTAATTAAGTCCAACTCTTGTTAGCACCATTGGACTGATTCTCTTGAGGTTGGACCAAAACCGATTGAACAGATCCAATATTGCATCAAGGTATCTACCGATCCCCTCAATGTGCATCAAGTGTTTGGAATCTTTTCACTAAAATTAAAACCTCTTGATGGTAAGAAAATCATTAAGCTACTTGCAATTAATGTCATAAGAAGTTCAGGTGAGCATGTGAAAATTGCACTAGTACCCTGAAGCAACATCTGAACAAATGTTGTTTTAAGAACCTTTATAGCAGTAAAAATAATTTGCTGAGAGAGTGGGGCTAAGAAAGTTTATCCAATCAATACAGCCTAGGTTTGGTAGTTCCACACACAACACTTAAGGAAAATTTTACCTTGAATTCCATTTGAAGAAAAAAGAAGTTGAAAGATTCATTCAAGAACACTACTCAACAAGTGTCCCTCACCACTGCTATGTGGACTTCTATTCAAAATCTTAGACAGCCCTTACATTCACAAAAATTGGAATCGCAAAAGAAAATCATTAACCTTTTTGTGTAACCAGGATTGGGCCCCCTAAAACTGGGCCCAAAAACAATGCCCAGGAGAGTGCACTTCAACCTGGCCAAATACCCAAGCAGTATTTTGGTCATTTTCCAAACTCCCTTTTGGGTCTGAATATGGGTCTTGATAGAATTTCCTCGACCCAAGGGTCAATGATCTACCTTTATTTTTTGTTTGAGTTAGTAGTTTAAGGGTTACAATCCTTTTAAGTTAGTGTAGAGTTGTTGGGATAGGGTTCCCTAATTTTGGGAACCTTATCTTAATAGTAGTTCTATTTTAATAAAGTACTACTTTAGTAAGTATTTGGTCCCAATTTGGTAGGAATTCATTAGTTGAATCTAGGATGGTTTGTGGAGGCTGCAAATAGCCTATTCTTTCATGTAATCAGCAGTTGTTGATTATTGAATTGAATTGAGTTAAGAATTGGCTTAGAGAAGTCGTGGGATCCCTCTTGGATAGCCTGCGGCTGGTTTGTTGCTTTCATACTTCAAGTTCGTGAACCCCAACTTCATCTTCAAGCTTCCTTCTGTGAGATCCAGCAAACTCCCTCAATTTCAAGTAAGTAAAGAAGCCCCACCCCCTTCCCTACAGTTGCAGCCCTTCCCCACCACCTCTTCAAGCTTCCATCTGTGAATTCTAGCAAGCTGAATTGTTTACAAGGAGGTGGGGGCTTTATATAGCCTTACACTTGGAAAATAGACTTGGGACTTAAACAAGGAAACTAAGTTAGACTAAACTAGGAAATCTACTTTAGATCAAGATCCCCTTTACAATTCTACAACTAAATAACCACTAAAAAGGAATCTACTAAAAACAACTTCCAAAATCAATAAATAATTATCCATAAGGAATCTTACTCTAAATTGATTCCATGTGGCACTCCATCTCTGACTAGGACTCTCACTACTAATCCTTTTTTTTTTTTTTAAAAGTACATATGGACTCGTAAAATTATTAAAAAAGAGTTACTGAGACGTTCTTGGGTTCAAAGGAGGTGGAGTAAAGATAAAACTACCCTTCTAAGGGTTCGGCCAGCCCTTCATTGCACCAATGGGTTTGGTTCTTGGGCCAGTTGATGTTGGTTCTTGGGGGGGGGGGGCTTACATCACTTTCCTAACACCCAATTAAAACTGAACCTTAACCCTAGCTTGATTCAAGCCTAGAAACCCAAATTCCCATAAAACCCTAGATTCCTCAAAACCTAACTTGAATATCTAATTCTGAAATTAATAAAACAGCAAGGTTTCAGACTTCCTTCTTCAAACCCTACACCCCTAAGCCTCGCCAAATCTAACCCTAGAACCCCATAACCAACCCATTCCCTTCAACTGTAGGGTATTCTCAGCCCTAATTGACTGCTGGTTCTATTGAAGTGGATCCTGGAGTGAGCCTGAATCTAGGGCATTACCTTAATTAGTCAAACCCTAGATTGTTGTTCACATCACTAGGCAAGTAAGTGCGACCCCATCCTGTCGTCTTCCACCATTAATTTGCTTTTCTAAGCTTCAAATTCATCCACATTCCATCCATCTCTAGTATCCATCAGATCAAGATTCACTAAATCATTCACAGTCCATACAGTATCCCATTTGAACCCCAACCTTGGCTGCCATTATAGACCTCCATTAACCTTAGACCCGCAAATTTTATTACTTCACATCCAGCATTAATTAGATCTGCTCCCATCTATTACAGCCTAGTACGATCCCTAAAATCCCTTATAGTTTCAGACCTGAAACCCCACATTGACCTTGAATCCCTAGAATCACTCCAACAAACCTCAAAATCTAACTTTTCCAATGTTACACCACACCTCAGCCAGTCTTTGCTTCCAGTTAATCAATTACTAACCTAAAGCCATAAATCCATTTGCGTTATCCTCTCTTTAAATGCTGGATTCCCCAATAAACCCTAATTTCTAACTTAAGTTTGGCAATCTGGCCATTAGAACATTCCTAAAATCAAACCATATACAACTTATAATTAACCCCTTACTTGATACAAGTTACAAAATCATATCATTCTCAAACCCCAAAAAAGACCCCTTTGTTAGCTATTCTGGTTTAAGATCTTGGAAGACTGACCCGTAGTTGATCCTAGTCAATTAAGGGATACATCATTCTCCATAGCCCCTCTTATTGTTTTAATTTGAGGCCATACTCTCCAAGGAAATCAAAGAGGAAGAGGGGAGGGGGGACCCCTTTTAACTCCTAAATTGACCAGAAAAAGCCCTTCTTTAACAAATAAAGTCTAACTAAATTTCATCAATTTTTTGTTTTTCAGAAATCCCAGTTACTTCAGATACTATAAAGTTCAAGCAACCGAGCTAGTAAACAGGTGCACCTATGAAGAAGGAACAAATGGGTACCTGGCAATCTGGAGGTCACGAGGGACATTGAGGGAAACAAAACAGAGCTTCTCTTTGACATCATCAATTAGAAACGTCTCATCCATGACATTGATGGATCTATACGATACAAGCTCCTTCAGGTAATTTGTAAGGGCCTTACCTCCAAGATCAAGCCGCTTCACAGCATAGTTGATAGTGAAATTCTGAAGCACTGGAGCAGCATGGGTGAAGGAGAATCCAGAATCCACAACAAGGCTGCATTGGGCCTTGGAAATGAGACCATCAGGACGTTGGCTGGCCTCATAGAGGTGAACAAGGGAAGGGGAATCAGCAACATAAAGTGACCGGAAGCCAAAGTCCTCAAATATAATCTCATCAATAGAGTGCTGGATGGAGGGGAGATTGAAGAGAGGCTCAACAAGGAGGAGGGACGAGGCTGTAGGGTCAACATGGAGAAGGGAACGGAAAATGCGGTCCCAAACTTCTTTCTGGAGGTCTGGGTTGATAAGGTATCCACGATCAAATGGGCGGCGGAGAGTGGCAGAAGTCAGGTCTTCGCAAGCTTGTAGTTGGTCGGCAACCAGCCATTTCTTGGAGGCAGTGGGGCGGGCCAGGCAGTTCGGCACCACCACTGTTGGGTTCCTGTCACCGCCAATTCCAGCCTTGCACAGCCCCCCACCATTGTCAAGAACCACCACGTTTGACATCTCTCACCCCCTTCCCACTTCTAGTACTCTTGCCTACGCGAATTGTAACAGAAAATTCAATAACCAATAAGTTAAAGGGGGTAAGCACATTCAAGCAAAAAAAAAACCCGATGCTCAATGAACTCGACTCTATCCATAAACAATTTGATTGAGAAGTGAGGAAATTTTTCATACATCTAGCATCTGAAACTTAAAATTCTAAAATAGAGAGATTTCAACCCAGAATAATCAATCACAAACCATGCGCGTTTGCATACAAAATCATTATACGGTTAAAATGCTTCAGAAATTGTACATTAAGAATTCAGCTCCCCAAGCAAAATGCTAATTCACTGAATTCCATATAATGGTTGCTACTA
Organism: Hakea prostrata; assembly: GCF_041222555.1. Classification (NCBI taxonomy): domain Eukaryota; kingdom Viridiplantae; phylum Streptophyta; class Magnoliopsida; order Proteales; family Proteaceae; genus Hakea; species Hakea prostrata. The sequence continues at coordinate 73,272,740 of NC_142602.1, forward strand.
TTTGGTAGACTCGAACTCACTCCAGTCCGTATACAGAAAGACAGAGAGAGAGAGAGAGAGAGAGAGAGAGAGAAGAGAGAGAGAGAGAGAGACCGAAGAAGTTACCGTGAAGCTTAAAGTTCGAACCTTTGGAGTGATTACGGTCTTAAAACGGTTGGAACTCTTTGAAACCACTGCGACGAAAAGAAAAAGAGCGACTCCGGAGTTCTTGCGCAGTGGAGGGTTTTACTTTTACACATGCTTCTACGGTTCTACCGGAGCATCGATAACGATTCTTTCCAACATTCCGACTCGCTCAAATAGCATTGAATGACGGACAGGATGTTGGATCGGTTGTGTTACTGATCAAATTTTTTTTTTTTTTTTTTTTAAATTTTTTTTTGGGGGTAAAAGTAAAACATGAAACCTAGGATCCTTACAAGCAATACAAAGGTTGTATTACTGTATACTTGTATCCCAATTCAATATCTCATCTTTTAAAAGTTTCATATAACGTTACAGAAACCCCCAGAATTTTAGAAATTAAAATACGAAAATAAAAAAGGTTTCATATAAAAATAATTAAAAAAAAAATTTTTAATTTTTTTTTCCTTTTTAAAAATTTTTTTCATTAAAGATGGTATTACAAATACAAAGTTGTGGCATTATCTTTGTCCCTAAATCTGTGCATTGCAGCAATTTTTTTTGCCCAATATTGCATGTTATGGTCTTGAAAGAGTGTAATTTTTATGTCTCTTAAATTCTTTAGAATAGTAATGAGCTAAGGACCGGCACGGAAAAAATCTCATGAGTTGTGCTTTAGTTTGATTTTTTTTTTTTTTGGGTCTTTGACCCCGTTTTGTAATCAAAAAAAAAAAAAAAAGTAATGAGCTGAGGATGTGTTGTGTATGCCATGGTGTCAACTGTCAAGATTGGTAGTAGAAGAATGTGATCCATCTGCTTATCGTTGTTCCAAATTGTGTGAATCTTAATCTTCTTCTTTACCATTTGGTTCAATCAATGTGCCATTCCCTCTAATGTTGCCTTCATTGTGTTAATGTCATCCATGCTTCCCCATTCTAGGAATGTGATCTTGTTTTTTTCAAGTAGTCCCCATGTCCATACAGTCTTTTTTTTCCTTGTGTTGTCGCTTCCCTGCACAAAATTAAAATTGAACCATTGCATTTTTTATGATGAATGAGAGACTTATAGATGCACAACTAATTAAGAATGACTCCTTGTTCTTCCCCTCCTATGTTAGTCGAGTGTATGTGCATATCAGATGATCATTTATTTATAAACTCAATTGCTTTAATTGGGTTTGGATTTGTATCATTAAAAGCAACAGCATTGAGAAACAACCAAGTTGTATAACAAGTGAGAATAAGAATGTTAAAAAACCATTTAAGCATAGATTTATCAAGTCTAGACTGAAAAAAAAATAAAGGCAAAGTTGCAGATGAAGGCTATTATGACGGATATGGTCTATTCTAATGCCTAATGGTCCAGACGCCCAAATGAGTATACTCCATTCGCAATCCATAAGCATATGCTATAGCGTCTCCTCGCATTTGCCACATAGTGTTGCTGCACAATCCTGTTCGTCCCTTCAGCCGGTTAAACCTGCACAGATGAGCTCGACCGTGGAGGTCGAGTTTTCACCTCCGACGATCTAGTTAGAAATCCGACTCAGGAAGGCAAGAAAGTAATGAACAATAATAATACGAATAGTGATAATTCTATTCAGCGTACCTTTCTCTTGTGCTCCTTTACCTTTTTATAGATTTTCTATGTACGAGTTTGAATGAGACTCAAACCCTCATTAGGTTGTGATTAGACTCCTAGTCCTTGAGCCCTACTCGAACACAAGTAGTAGAGTCCTGGTTGAATACTGTTTCTTTGGCTAGAATCTTATTCAGATTTACCTTTTTATTCAACTTTATATTTATCCAACCGACCTTGACTTGGTTGGTCTAACTTGATCCGATCTGGTCGGACTAAGTTTGGACCGAACTGGTCTAATTGTTCTAACCGAACTGGGTTTAAACCGAACTGATTCTGGTCTATTTATTCTTTCCTCATCACATAGAGTACAATCAGATTGGATTGTTGTCTATCAACCGATGAGTGCCTTAACAGGGATCCTGCATGCAAACAACGCCAAAAAAAAAAAATTTTAACTTAGGATGAATAGTTAACTTCCAGATGAATATCCACCATGCTTTATCAGAATTACTACAAATTGCATACTTTTGATTCAAAACTCTATTGTAAGCAAGTTTAGCCAAGCAGCCATTCCACATAAAGTAGTGAACCCCAACAGTCCTCATGTAAACCAAAACTCTTGGTATATAAATTTGATTTATTTTATCGTGATCTAAATTGAAATGTAAAAACGATGTTCTCTAATCCATTTTTGTTGTGACATTGATTTTAAACCAACATTCTTCCCACGTTAGGTAAAAAGATTAGACACTTAACATAGCTTCCCATTAATTCAAGCTAGCCCCTCCCACCCCCACCCCCAGTGGTCAATGTTATGGCCGAATTTGTAGACTTTAAAAGTGTTCGAAAAATCTCAGGAGCGTATCTAACTTGGTGTGTTATTCTTTATGGAAGCTAAGCCTTGCTAGGCAATCAAAATTTGTTACAACAATACCATTGAACTCTTGAAATTTAAGGTATTTATTGCATTTAGTCCCTATTGTTGGAGCATTCCCTCTACATACTAAAATCAAAATTAAACTAAATTCGACCCAATCGAAACAGAATTGGATGAATCATTTGACACATCTAACAGTGTAAGTTTACTTTGAAAGAGAAATCAAGGTCTAAAGTATTGTGGTCAGGTGATTTTAAGAGATGTATCGTCTCATGACGAGCATTATTGTCATCATCATCAAGCCTTGTCACAACTAAATAGGGTTGAATACATCATACCTTCCAATTAACTCTGTTTAAGGACATACTAGATACAAGGCCTAAGCTATGCATATCATTTCTCAATATTTCTCTTAAGGTTATCTTAGGTCTACACCTAACTCTTATAATTCCTTCAATCTAGATTATATCACTTTCCATACAGGGGCATTCACAAGGCTCCACTGAATGTGGTCGTGGCACCTCAAACGGCTTTTTCGCTTATCATTTATTGGAACTACTCATAGATTAACACTCTAATATGTTCATTCTTTATCTTATCCTTCTTAATTTTACCACTCATCTATTTTAGCATCCTGATTATTGCTGCACTGAGTTTATTTATACGATTCTTTTTAGTAGCCCAATATTTTGCATCATACATCATAGCTGGTCGAACAACAGTCCTTAAAATTTTCTTTTGAGCTTTGAAGGAATACATCAATCACACTGACCCTAAACACAACTCTCCCCTTCATCCACCCTGCTTTAATTTTATGGGAAACATCATCCTATGTATTACCTTCTTTTATTTATGATTGAACCAAGATACTTAAGTCAATCGCTTTGAGGAATATCCTTGATGCATCTAAGTCTTTTCAACCTTTTAATCCTTGAAGAATGACCTGCAAAACAAGTTTAGATGTGGTCTAACTGTGGGGTCGGGAGGCCATCTCCAAAGGCTAAGTTAGAAAATGGAACACCACAGAGCTCTGGCTAGTCGCAGAGCTTAAATTGAATGTAGTAATGGAGGGAAATGATTCAAATACCTCAATTGTGCGTGGACCTATGATTTATATAGGGTTTACCTTTCCTTCCCGACCGTTGGATTCATCCGTATCTTCCCTTGGTGACTGTTGGATCTTAGGGTTTTACCCATCTTTTCGGTGATAAGGGCAGTTACCTTAATCAACACGATCGCCCCCCTCGTGTCAATTGTAGTTACCTGGTATAACTCAATCACGTATCCCAAATCCTTTGGGATCACGTTTATTTCTATAACTGCAACATTCATTCTCCCCAACGTAACTGCTTGGTTTGTACTCTAGACCAATCCCGATCAGTTTCTTGACCCGACCATGGTTGAGCGTCTAGAAATGGAGTCCATGACCCGAACGGGGTTGGACCCAATTTGGTATTTTTTTTATCCTCATCATGAGCCCCAGGCCAAGCGTTCGGGGCAAGCGAGGGCTTGGTTTTCCTTTTACCAATCACGATCATTAAGACGAGGCATATAGAGGGTCAAACGTCCTCTTGAATCTCAAGTGTTAGATTTTTTATTATCCTTCACAATGGTACATCTTAAGCCGCCCACGCTCCTCATATCATGCGTTACTCACTCCACTTGGTCTCTATCAACCGTACTCATCATTACCCTTAGGCTCGAACCGTCAATGATCATCAGCCGTTGATGAACATTGATCTCGTTCGATGATCAATTACACTCGCATCGTCACCCATTCTCGTTCATCGATCACATTCAATTTGGTTCATCCATCGTTAGCTGCTAAAGTCTAATAAACCCTCTCACTCTCTATTTTCATCTTTCACTTCTTTGCTCTGCGAATTTGCTTCTGCGAACTTACTTTCACTTTAAAGATTTTTGGCATCCTGTCCTACAATTCCAAGCTTTTCGTTCTTCAAGCATCAAATCTTCTTCCGAAAAAACAGACAAGTAAGTTCATCATTTCTTTGTTGTTTTCCCCAAATCCTTTCTTTTCTTTATGGTTCCTGATTCATTTTCCTTAGACTTGTAATTCTTTAATTCTTCTTCTTTGTTTAGAAACCCTTAGTTCAAACCTTAATTGTTTCTCATTTTCCCAATGGGTAGTGATAAGACCTTTGACGGAGATTCCGTTGATCGAATGATCGATGGGAGGACTTTGCTAACCAGGTAAGTCCTTCAGCCTCTATGGAGCTGTCTGGTGATCAAAATGAAAGGATCACTGATCGTTGGTTGTCTTCTATTCGTGTAAACGTAGCTAGGGACCAAAGAGTTTCTTCACCTTTCCAAAAGTAGAAAGCTCCTCAGAAAATAGTTGTAGGAAGCTCCCGACCATCAAAAAGGCCTTCTACTGGCCCTTTCTTTTATGTTTCTCACATTCATCCTAATGAGGTAAAAGAAATATCCTCTAACTTTTCTCTCCCTTCTTCTTACCTTCTTTGGGTCCCAAACCCAGATGAGAGAGTCAATTCCAATCCTCTTAAGGAATTCTCTATCTATGTAGATACATTCAAGAGTGGGGTTCGGTTTCCCTTCCATTCTCCTCTTTTTGCTGAAATTCTTAACCATTGGGAAATTTGCCCTGGTATGCTCCTCCCGAATAGCTGGAGACATATCGTTGGCTTCATAGGGCTTTGTCTCGAACTCCAAATAACCCCTTCCCTTGCTCTGTTTTCTCAATTTTATTTCCTTAGTAAGCCCAACCCCCCTGGGTGGGTGTTTCTTTCCAAGCGCTCCAAAAGCGCGTTAGGCTGGTTAGGTGGCATTCTAGCCCAAGGTACTTGCCCCTCGAATCATAAGGGGTGGCGTCAACGGTATCTATTTTGCCGAGTGCCCCCTTCTGAACTTAACTTCCTGATCACTTTGAGCCGCTTGAACCCTTATACTCGGGTTAATCGCCCTTTGCCAATTACTCTTGCTGAGGACAAGGCCACTCGAGCAATCAAGGCCATCAAACCATGTCAAGAGATCCATGGTCTTGCCATGAAATATGAGGCGGTTCTTCGTTTATGGGGTCTGGCCCCTGGTGAGCTTCCGAACACTTATGTTGTTTATTTATTTCTACGCACTTGTATTAATTTTCTTCTATATTGCAGTGCCTCTCGGTATAACCGAAGGCCGTAAAAGCCTTGGCCAAGCAAGGGTTTGAAGCCTGCGAGGATCGGGCAGCCCAAACCAAAGGCAAAGAAAAAGCACCCAAGGAATCGCCAGTTCCGAAGGCCAGCACCCCTACTGCCCCCAAGGGGCTCTGAAGATTAGGCAGGAACCCACTGCCAAAGGGAAAGAGACGGTTGATATTGTTGAGTCTACTTAAGATGAAATCAACTTGGCCAAGAGGAAGAAAGAATTGGACGACGATGTTGCTTCCAAGAGGAATAGAGTTGAGCAGGGAGTATCATACGTTCCTTCATGGAAGTTGAAGGTTCGGGACCTGGTCACCCGAAACCCTATTAGAGTTGTTTAGGGCCTGTTTGATTACATGAATCCAGAGATTTCAAATCTCTGGATTCCACAAATGGGAGATTTATACCCGTTTGGTTGTGTGAATCCCTGGATTCATGAAATCTAAAGATTCATGTTTTTACACTAAACACATGAATCTATAGATTTATGGATATGAGGTGAAATCCAGAGATTTCATCTTTACTAAAAAAGCGTTAAACATTTGAACAATGATTCCATAAATGTTTTTTTAGGAAGAATCTACAGAGTTCATTCCAAAGATTTAGGTTAACCAAATAGTTAATTTTATGAACCATGACTCCATAGATTTGAAATCTTTAAAATTTGAAAATCTTCAGATTCAAGTAACCAAACATGCCCTTAATTATTGAGAGAAATCCGACCATAAAAAAAAAATAAAAAAATAAAAATATTATTAAGAGAGAAAGCAAAGTCATGCCAAGGCACCATGCCCTTTTCTAAACGGGAAACGGGGCACTTGAAACTTCGGTTCGAGGGGGTGGGGAGCTTCGGGTAAAATCTTAAGTCGCGATCAAAACTAATTTCCACAGAAAATCCTATGTTTTGTCGGAATGACGTAGAAGTCCTCTTCCCCTCTTCACAGACTCAATCTTCCTCTGAAGTCCGGTTATCGGAGATATTCAATTTCCGAGATTCGACGTTTCGACTATCTCGCTTCATCGTCTCTGATTAAAATCTCATGGAAGTAGGTGGGCAAGACTAGGGTTGAGGTTAGGGTTAGGGTTAACTATTTTTCTGTTATTTCTTCTACCATGTACGCTGATCGGGTGACTGCTGGGACCAAGAGGTCTGTGAAGGAGCGGCTCAACGGAAACGCCGAACAAGATTTTGGTCGAAGTAGGCACACCAATAACAAAAGGTTTGTGTTTTCTTCTCCCTAAAATTTTCCTTTGAGGTTGGCATAATCTATGATTTCAATTTCGTTATCTTAGGAACTCCGCTCGATCCGCGAATTAATTTCCTTTTTCTCTTTGGTGGGTTTTAATTACTGCTGTAGTTTTCTGGAGGCCGTAGTGTTTCTGTTTCTTTTGTTTAATACTCTGTCCGTGTTTGGATTTGTTTTTGGACCCTTGTATTCTTCTAAAAATTTTGGTTTGCTTTGTTTTTCTTCAGTTTCATTTGTTGCTTCTCAGGGAGTCTATGCTATCTCATCATAGTGTGATTTTTTTCTTTCTTTTGTTAATATCTTTTTGATTCCTCTCTCTTACTTAGGAATGTATGAAGACTCAAGAGGCAATGTTGTTATATAGGATCCATCTTATGTGGATACTAAAATTAAAAGGCAAAAATAATGGCATTATTAATTGAAGCAAAGAATAAAGAATGGAGGAGAATGTATATCCTTTTAGAGTAACGCAAGCCAGATCCCAAACTTTGTTAGGTAAATCTCGTAGAAGGGAGAAAACCATGTGACAAGATGGGGTTTTCCTAAATGTCCCCACCATTTCAAAACCTATCTCAATGAGGTCATTCAGCTTAGGAGCTACTGAATCTTGCTTTTCAGCACCTATAATTAGATGTGTTGGATCCTCTATCTGGGAGGCACCCATTTATACTGATGAGAATCACTCTACCTCTGTAAGTGGAATAGCTTAAGAGGCAAAGTGGGCACCAAGCCTCAGCTCAGATTTAGCTGAGTGTGCCATTCCAATGTGCAAGCAGGAGCTGTGTGAGACTCTGAGGGTTGATCAAAATTCTGAAACACAGTTGCTGGAATTGCATCCCCAATTCTTTTAGGATCTTAAGTTCAAATAAATCACAAACAAGTTGATTGTCCTAAAAAATTGTGTCAATCATCTCTGAGGATCTGAGTTAACTTCTGAAGATAATGTTGTTTCCACCCAGCAGTCATCTCCAATGCTGACCAATAATGTGCAATGTGTATCTCCATCAGAGCTTACCTTGTTGACTGAGTGGCAGGTTGGATGGAATGCCAAGCCTATATGTATAAAATTATTTATGATGGAAAAAAAGGGTAGTGAGAAGAAGGACAAAACAATCTTCAGATGGAATGCCAGGGCCATATGTAGAATAGAAACACACCTTGGATGGAAAAAAGGCTAGTATACTCCAAAGAAGCTGAAGGAAGAATGGGCTTTCTGTATTCCATCAATGTTATTACTCACATGAAGACATGGAACTCTATGAAACTTATACAAAGAAAGTTTTAAACACTGGACCTGACATCAAACAATAAGGGGGATGTGTTTTGGTTTCTATTTTGGCTGCAACAACTTTGTCTTGAAAAGGAAAAATTAAATCAGGAATCTGATGTGGAAACTAGAAGTCAGAAGATTGTCAACTTCAGAAAAACTTAGTTTGACTGCCCAGTAATGTGACTGCTTTGTGGTATTTAAAACCTATGACTACAAGGATCTTCACGGGATAAAGAGCATCCTAAAGGTTTAGTTAAGTATAACTTTTGGGACTGATAGCATTAGGGAACTACAAGGATCTTCATGGAATATAGAGCATCCTAAAGGTTTAGTTAGCTATCACTTTGGGGTTGATAGCATTAGGGAACGTGCATGGCTTTTAGGTTTGAATCTTTGTAGTTTCCAATTTTGGAAATAGAATCTATGAGTTCCAACTCCCATCTAATCTCCATTTTCTTCCTGTTGCTTTGTGATCCGGATTTATGGAATACGAAATGTGCATATTGTGAAGACTCCTGGCATGCAGTGAGAATTAACTGGTTAGAACTTTTGTAGAAAACACACAACAGGGATATGCCTGATCCTTATCCTTAAAAACATGGTAATGGTTTCCGGCCAGATCTATAGGAACAGTAAAGAACCAGCTGAACGACTCCCCCATGATGCTCTCTTCCTGCAGTGTTGTAGGATTTATGGCTTTTTTGGTGATTGGAGTCCTTTTAGTTATCTCCTTAATAAAATCAGTGGTGGTTTAGAATAGAAAATGATTAGAGATACTGTTTTTTTTTAGGGGGGGGGGGTCTAAACTACAACACTTTTTATTCAAGGGGGGGGGGGTTTGAGTTGTTGTATCATGGTCTCATCCTATTTTTCTCATGGTACACAAAATTTATGGCAGTATATGTGTCTTGGGATCTCATTTCATGTTATAGTTCTTGTAGCTTACTTCAGAAATGTATACATTCGGAATGTCATTGGTTAGAATTGCGGATCTTTGTTGGCCATAGATCCATCTAGAGTCTAAAGCTGTAGTGTTGTAACTTCAGATGCCACCTTTAGTTCATGTATTTTATCCCATTTCACATCATTATAGGGCAATTCTAATTTTGATGATTCTCGGATTGTCCTGCTCTCTAATTTTCTCAAATTTTCATATCTTCTTTTCTATTTATCTGCTAGTCCTATACAGCTGTGACCCAGAGCCTAAACTGTCTTCTGTAATTCAACACTTAACTGAAACTTAATTCTTTTTGAAGGAGTCCAAGATGCTAAATTTTTTTTCCATTCTAAAACCTGTTTTATTTCCTATTTTTGCCTACCATTACCAAAGGCCATGACTTTCTCTTTTAGATCATCCCTGTAATCTTAGTTCCCCTGGTTCTCCATATTTCACGTTGCTTGTGGAGTACATCATGGATATTTGTTTTCTCTTAGTTGTGTTAACCAGATGTATAGTTTTCTGTCCCTATCTTTTTGCCAAGGATCCCAATGTTCTGAAAAAAAGAAAAGGGACTAGAATATGGTGTGGGTAGCATGATTAGGGCATGCTTAGTCTATTCAGTTTAAAGAAAGACTTCAGGAGATAACATTTTGGCCTTTTTTTCTACATAATATTTTGCAGGCAGAGGCCAAATGATGACAAATGGGAACATGATCTCTTCAAGGGTGATAATGAACCTCGTGCTGCAAGTATGAATTATCTCTGATCCTGTTACTTCTGTTTGAATTTTCTACTACAAATGTCCTTCTCACTTGAGGTTAAATTGATATTTGACTTTGTATTGATGGGATATGAAGACCGCAAAGTTGATGCCAAAGACCTTAGGTTGAAGCTTCAGAAGAAGAACTCATTGCAAGTATATCGAAGTGGAAAGAGTACTGTTGCAGGTGGTGTCCAGGATCTACGTGAAAAGCTGTCTGGCACAATGCAATCACAGCCACCAAATACTGATCCCCCAAAATCAAAGCTGGCAGCAGAGATTGCTAAACCTGCCAGAAAAACTGTTGCAGTTGAAACCCCAGCACCAGAAACCAAAAAAGCTCCTTCAACTTCAAGGAAAAAGACTCAACAGAAGGTATCTGACAGAACCCCCCCCCCCCCCAATATTTTCACATGGTCTTTCCCACACTCATGTTCACACCTGTTCCGTAAAGTGCAATTGCTAATAGAAATATCTCTGGTACTGGATCCATGTTATGACTGTGCTTTGTTAAGATTTTAAAAAGAATTGGGTATGATATTCTTTTATTATCTCAAAGAAGTAGAACAGTTTCTTAATATATCCTGTTTTGTTCTTCCCCAGTTTCCCCTTTTCTGGTTTCTGTGCTCTAATGAGTTGTATATTATGCATCAAAATGTTACATTGTTGTCAATAATTATATAGTACCATAATTTCAAGATAAGAAAACCATATCTTTGCATATGTTGTGCAATATAACAATTGTGGAACTCCATGGTTTATATGTGTCTAATGTTCTGAGGGTTAGGATTTCCATTCATAGGTCCCACCTCATTGATTGCATGGCCCTAATGAGAGCCTGATATGATGATTTCCTACTCTGATTTGTAGATAACAATTGTGGAACTCCATGGGTTTTATGTGTCTAATGGTCTGAGGGTTAGGATTTCCATTCATAGGTCCCACCTCATTGATTGCATGGCCCTAATTAAAGCCTGATATGATGATTTTCAACTCTGATTTGTAGATTCTCTTTTGGCAGCTTTACTGGATTTGTTTTTTCTAGTTATCCAGATTATAGATGGTGATGGTCAGATTATCAGTTGATTCTTAACCTAGGCAATCTTTGGTTGGGACTGATCCAGTTGTGGGTTTCTATTCCTTATACCCCAGATCCGTGTTTCTCCCTAATATGATACTAGGTAATGTAGCCAATTACAATGATTATGGTTTTCTTTTACATATGTGTCTTTTCCATGGAAAATTGATGCAATGCTTGGCTACATCAGTGTTGGTGATTTTAATAATTTTTATTTCATCATATGGAGAGGATTTCTCATTAGGTCAGTGTTTGATATATGTTTGGACTGCTTCTTATAAAAGGACCTACCTAGTGCACAAGGCTCTTCCATTATGGAATCTGAGTTCATAATGCATGAAGCCTTACAGTTGCTTTGTGTAGGTGCTGTTTTTCGACTCAAATCCATGAATTGAATAATCTTGCCAATTTGCCATTATGCTGAGGTCGACATTGTCAGGGAGTTTTTCTTGTAGAGTTCCTTAAATTTGTAGATCAAATTAGTGCAACAGCAGGAAGATCAAATTTGTTTGCTAAACTTCAAAATCAGGTTTTCCAACTTGTGTAAACTTCCTTGTTGGGAACTCAGGATGGTGAATCTGAGTGTATGTGTATTCCTTTGGCTTTTTTGTAGCTTCTGTTATTGGTTATTTAGTTTATCGGGACATGTGGGCTGCATACAGGGATTAACTACCCTGATGGCATAAGTATAAATAGAGATGATCTTGCCTTCTGTGTCACAGGACATGTAGAGCAGTTTGGAGCACCAAAATTGTCTATTTGTCGTTAATCTTTATTACGAGATTGATAGTTACCATTGGATGCATGAACATTGTGAGCACATTTATTTATTTGATGAAGTAACAGACTTATATTGTCCAAAGGCCAAATGGTATAGATGGGGGTGTACAAGGTGTCTGTAAATCTTAAAGATGTCGTTATTTATTGGGGCTGGCCACATATTAGTTCATATATGGAACGAAGTGAGATGAAGAATGATTGTCCAGAACCATTTATTTATTTATTTTTTGATTTATTGGATAGTAAAAAGTTCATAGAAAGCATAAAATTCTTACTATATATCATGCGGGAAATAATCATTTGCTAATATTGAAGTTTTACCCATTCAATCATCAAGCCATGATCAGCAGGATGGTGGTTCTGATCTGAGGCTGTGAGACATGTCAAATTATTGGCATGGCGGATCCATTTGCTGATTCATCATAGTCAATGTAACATCCCATGTCAATGGATTGTTTCCCTATAAATAAACTCCGCTTGTACATGTTAGAACAATGAACAATTTGTCTGGGGAAATCCCTGTGAGACTGTAAACTTCGGTATTTGATTTATTAAGATCTTCTTTTTTATTTTAAAATGCAATGATGGTTGGCCCTTTGGATTGTTTATTTATTATTTTTTATTCTTTTACACTTGGGGAATAACAGGTACCAGAAACTTATCTTCTCAAGTCAATGCACCACCCTGTGCACATATGTGGTGCATTGGATGGTACACCTATATTTGATAGATTAATTTTCCATACCTGCTTGATTGTCTATAGGTATTTTATCCTCATGTAGCCGATAAGCATCCTTAATCACAAGGAGGACAAGGATAGGAACAAACTTTTTATTTTCCCTTTTAGTTCTGCCCTAATGGGTCAGTTTCTTAGGTTGCAAATATCTGAAGACTGATCCAAATGACCTTTTGCCTTACCTTTATTGTTAACTCATATGCTGAACCATGCAGGATGAAAAATCAATGGAAGGGTTTTTGCAGTCTCTTGGTCTTGAAAAATATCAGATCATTTTTCAGGCCGAAGAAGTATGTACCTTTTACCTCCTCCTGTGTTGAACCCTGTGTTTTGGGGCTTTATGTATTTAGCTTAATGTCTCTCATTGCTTCTGGCAGGTTGACATGACGGCTCTGATGCACATGACTGATGAGGATCTCAAGGCAATGGGGATTCCAATGGTGAGCTCAAGAAGAATTTCAGCTGCCATGAAGTGTTTCAGTTTTCTGCTAAACTGATATAATTATCTATTTCTTGCACTATCAAACTAGTAGCATAGCTCTTAATTAATTGTCCCTGCCTTAGAATTTTATGGTGTGTTGCCTGGTTAGGAATATATACCCAGAATGATGTTTACTAGGTAAACATTTGTCCCCTGCATGCGCCGGAAAGAGTTTGATTTCTTGGGAGTATATCTCCTTTCATGGGAGAGGTTTGTGTTATGAGTTCCATCCTTGATGAGCTTATTAACTCTTCTTCCTTTTTCCTTTTTTTTTTGTGTCACATCGGTTGGGAGAGACGTGAACTCGTGTTCTCAAGCAGGTCTATCTGAGTCTGAGATCTCCTTATCTCTACCCTCGAGTCTCCCCGCACAAATACGGTGGAGGCTGTAGACATGGGTAGAGGATCCAGATTCGGTTTTATCTGCCCTTGCTTTGTCATCATCAACATGATGGTTTGTACCTTTGACATTTTGACCTTTCCTCATCTTATGCATAATTTTTTTTTGATTCACTTGTGCAATCTCAGGGTCCTAGGAAGAAGATACTTCTGGCATTGGGTTCTAAAACCTGATGAAGGTATAGTGCTCGAAGGTGGTGGAGTTACTGTTCACTCTGGAGATGGGCAAATTTAATACAATTATTGAGTTCGGTGTGAGCATGTCATGTATCCTATTTCAATTAATTAGTTTTAGTTTTGATGAAAATGGTTTCAACAGGATAGCGGATTGGTGGTGCCAAACCAACGGAATCAAGATTTTGGGCTCAAGGAAGATGTTTACTTTGACGAATTTATTGGCATCTCTGTAATTGAGTTTTTTTTGTTTTAATCCTTTCTAATCCATGATCTTGTTCGGTCCCCTTGTTTCCCTTACCCAACGTATATTATTATGGTTTAACATTGCAATCTTACCATATTTTAGAAAAGAGAATCTTGTATATAGGATCATTAAATTTCTTTCGTGAATTTAAGAGATCATTTCTAATCCCCCACTCCTTCCCCTCCCGGCTCCTCCTCCCGGCTCCTGCTCCAAAAATGTTAGGCTGTGTTTGTTTGCTGAATAAAGGTGGGGTGGGAAAATTCTTGAAAAAAGTGTAGATTTTTTACTTTTTCCTTTAATCTCAAAATTGTAGATTGTTTGGTTGTTTAGGGTGGTAAAGTGAGAAACAAGTTGTCTGGTGATGTGGCACCTCAACTTTCTCATCTCAAGCCATTTTAAAACCCTATAAATTTGGTGGGATTTTGTGGGAAAGTTTGGAATAATAAAAAGTGAGATCCATCATTATTATTTTTTCACAAAATTCTTTCATTTCCTTTTCCCTCACTCCACCACACATGGGACCCATATATATATTTTTTTCCACCCCACCTTTGCAAACAAATGTAGCCTAAGAGATCAGAAGCTGAACTCCCTCATTTCCATAGTCATCTTTAAGACCATTATTAGAATTCAGATGATTGTTAGAATTCAAATAAATTTTCAAATATGACCAAAGTATATGTTGAGAAGTTTTAAAGATACATCAACAAGTATCATTTTCCTTTTTCTTTCTTTTGTTGGGAGCGCTTTCTGGCAATGGTGGGGGCGATGGTGTGTGTTTTTCGGCAAGCTGAATGAAGATGGATAAAGAGGGAATTTCTTTATCCGGCTACTATTTGCATGGTAAAACGCTTCGGCGAATTTTGCCCCGAAAGCTGCACCGTAAAACGAAGTTAAATAATATTGCTGGAAAATTGCTAAATATTGCCAGAAAATGTTGAATTGAAAAAATTGGCAAAAATTGACAGTGAACCTGCAAAGTTGCCAACTGTGTTTAGCTTCATGGTTGAAATCCTTCCATCATTAGCGAAATCCTTGCTTTGATGGAGAAAACTGAAGAAGTGAAGAACTGAAGAAGAAGACGATGACGAACTCAAAACAATCAAACTTTACGACTCAAACTCAAGTAGCATTTTAGAAAGTGTGAAATATGCTTGAACCCTTCCATCTTCTGTTGTTCACTTGTTCTTCACTTCTTCTCTTTTCTCAACGCCGGAATCATTGAAACCACTTCTTGAAATATAAACCTTCGCCGGAACCACCGCCTGTTTCTTCTCTTTTTATTTGTTTAAAATCTCAATGAAGGGCGAAGATGTGAAGACTGAAGTTTGATTCAAACTTATCCGGTTATCCCACATGCAAGTGACACACCACTTTGAAAAATGAAAAGAGGTTGCGTGACGATAGAAATGGGTTGGGATTTTGAAGTTTAAAAGTGGATGGGACCTTGGGATTGCGTGTCATGACCTCATGATAATAGGGTATTATAGGTATTGGTTTGGAAATCAGGATTTGGGATTAAAATTGAATGAGGAGATCGACGAGATTTCGCCGATTCGCCTGATAAGAAACTGGCGAATTCAGCTGAGATTTCGCACCTTAAATATTTGAGAATAGGGTAATGGGGGTGTATATGTAATTTTCAATGCAATGAGAAAGGGCCAAAGGGGTATAGTAATAGTTTAATTTTTCTCTTTTTTCTTTCTAATTGAGACTATATATGGTCATTTTGCCACGGCTGTTTACAGCCGAGGGACGACGTTCACTTATTTGGATCCATCTGTAATTTTTGGTAGGAGAGGGGTCAAAAAGTTTAAAGTCTGGGGTGTGCATGAAAAAAAAAACTTGATTTATTTTTTACATGAATGGACATTATTTATCCCAAAAAAAAAAAAAAAGCAAAAAAAGAATGCACATTATTTATGTGAACCTAAAACCCATCTGAGCTAGCCTGGGCATTAAATGACAAAGTTACTAGGTAGGGATTGGGCTTCGGCTAGGCTTGCATTTGTTGGTCTCATTAGAGTTAACCGTCTATTAGCATGGATTTCTTGTTTTCTAGTTAGTTCTGAGGTCGTTACTTTTTTTTTTGGTATCTGAGATTTATCGGGGCGGCTTTGCGTGCACCTTGATTACATCCTCAGGGGTGCTTTGTCGTCCGCAAGAGTCAAACCCATGACCTCTCCACTGAGAAGTATGGATCTTACCATTCTACCAACCCTGCATTGACGGCTTTGTCGTCTGCAAGGATCTTCTAGGTCATTACTTGATACAATCATATAAGGCTTTAGCTATACATACCCTTTCTCACTGTTTCTCCCACTATTATCTTTGGTTTACTCCATCCATAATTCTTCTAATTCATTCATTTGATCTGAATGAAATCCTTTTTTTTTTGCCATTTATAGTGACTTGGGCACAAGTCTCTTGTAATTTGTTGTTTATTAGCAAAAGATAGGAAAGTTGGCACCAATCTAGCTGAAGCTCTTGCTTTTGGAGTTTGGACCCAACTTTAGAGTTGGTAGGTTAGGGTAATTCTTTATAAGCACAGAGAAAGATTGAAATAAAAAAAAAAGATTCAATTCTTTTTCACCAAAAAAAAAAAAAAAAAAAAAAGATTGAAATAAAATCATTGAAAGATTCAATTCTTCACGAATGACGTGGATCTGAGACCATCCTTGCCCACACAAACCAACCATGCATCATGCATGCATCCGATGTGCTCCTCTCCTTCCCTCGAGGCCAACTTCCAAAGCAGCTGATCACATTTTCATGATTTGCAGCAATGGTAAACTAAACACTTGTTTCAACCACACGCAGCCTAAAACCTAACCATGAAAAAGGGCATCGAAAAATGTGTTTTCAATTATCGACTACTGTTCTGTTCCAACACTCTCAGCATCGAAATAGGTTGCTGCTGTTGCTTCTTCTTCTGCATCCACATCTCTTCCTAACTATCGCCGTCTTTTCAGGTACTAATTCAATCTTTGCTTTCATTACTTTCTCCTGCATCTTCGTTTTGTGATATTCTCTTCCCATTCTCGATCTTCTGATCAAAATTTCTCTGTTTTAAGACAATCCCCCTAACCATTTCAGGTAACAATTCCGGAAATTTTCTTCTTTTTCAACTTTTACTCCTTCGTGTCTGTTGATTTTTCATTTAGTGATGACAACAATGCCTAACTAATCGAGTCCGAGATATCTGCCCCATTATTGTCTTTATGTTTGTTTTTCCTGCTATTAATGTTGTTATGATGCTTTGAGGTTTCCATTGCATGCTTTACTAATATAATGATGGATGATCTCTCGTTGGGGAACTCGATTGGAATGTGCTGCTTTAAGTACTGCGCTTTCGAATAAGTAAATAAATAAATTGTGCATCTCATTTTCGTTCTGATTTACTATTTGTGCATCTCTATACTAGGGTTTTTCTTGACTGAACCCGTTTATGGAAAAGTTGAATCATCCAACCAAGCAGATGTCCTGTAAAATCGTGTTGCATTTTAAAACAAGTCCTTCAGACTGCTACTCTTGGGTAGCCTTCTGAAAGAAATAGCATTATACAGGTTACTAGTATTCTGTGCAACCTTGTAAATCTGTACTCTGTTTTCTTTCTTCCCGATATGTATTTACAATCAAGGTTTTACTTCCTCATTAAGATCCTACTTCCTGCAACTAGATGGTACGATTCAAAGGTAATTGTATTACCAGATAGGTTAATCTAGTAAAACTTGCAACCTATTTAAACTATATAAACATATCAAAACTGACAACTGCATCTAAGGTGGCGAGATAACATAATTCTGTAGACTCTCCTTATTGTCCTCTCAGATCTGATTCGCTATCCACTGGTCAAATGTTGCTTCAATGTGAGACTGGTTTTCAAGACTTTCTTGTGATTTGTTTTTGATTAATTTCTGTTATAGATAGAAGCTCAGTAGAAAATCCTATCTCTATGTTGATTGATTTATTAATATCTCTGTTAGCTTGTATGATGTGAAGGAGTGTTAGAGAAACTTAGGAATATGTATTCTATTATATTGTGTATAGTTGTACCTAAACTTAGAGAGTTTTAAATGTAAAGACTGATCTCACACAATCTGATATAGTCCCATATTCTTTCCAACTCTATAATCTCACATGGTATGAGAACTTATATTTATAAACTCTCTAAGTTAGTTAAGGTACAACTTTGCACTGTATAATAGAATACACCATATATTCCTAAGTATCTCTTACAGGAGCTCAGCTAATATTATGCCTTAGATTTCTTTAAATTTATTGAATACCTAGAAAAGAAGCATGAACTTTAATTTATTTGTTGCAGATACATTTAACAATCAAATAATCAAATTGTCATAGGGCCTTAGTTTGAGTTCACAGTCATGTGGAAGACTGGGAAGCAGGGGATTAACTACTTACATCAACTGAGTTCAGAGAAGGGCCAGAATCGTGTTGTTGAAGCATCTCTTACTCTTATCCGTGAGAGGGCAAAACTCAAGGTTCGATTTTGTTCCATGTAATATACTACTATCTCAACAAACCTTTCCTCCTTTAACTTGTGGAGTGATCTGTGACACATATCTGTCTGTGGTTTTGTCTTCTGCACATTATGTCAATTATTTTATGACATCTAGTTTCATATTAGCTGTTGTTTAATAATGACTAAGATGTGATTGTACCTGGAAAAATATACTTGAAGAATGATCACAGAAAGATGGTGCATATACAAAATTTTAATGTACTCTAGTCTTGTTCACTCACTTTGCATCTCTGTTAGCCTGCCAATCAACTTAAAAACAAATAGACTTCAAAACTAGACTTTTTCTCCTCTCTAATTTTGCGAAGCTCACAGTTAGCAGCCGTTAGTGCAACAATCACTGACTGTTCTAAAGTTACTGGAGTATAGAGTTTATGTGCAAATTTTTGTTCTGAACTGAATGCCCCTATTTAACTAAAGAGCTATTATGATTTTACCCAGCATTGAAGTGCATGATGAATTCTTGCTTTGAAATTCCATATTAATTTTCTTCTACCTATTAGTGGTTTGATCACAAAGGGGGCAATTTGGTTCTTTAGTTAAGCTTTTCCCTACAAAAGATCCTGCGAGGCTTTCCCTTAGATAAAAGATCATGATACTGGACTCTGCATCACAAATTTGATAGAACACTCTGCAATTACTTCTATTTTGGCATGTTCCTTGTAATTGCTGGATATAAAGGATGTTTATATTATTCAAAGACTCAGTTCTCTAATTTTCTCATGCGTATATACTCATTAATACATGTATATTTTGCCTTTCATTTAAGAGACATTGAGCTTTCACCATCTACAATATGACTCCATAAGCTACAGCCGAAGGGTTAATATTGATTTCTTCAGGGGGAGCTCGTTCGAGCATTAGGAGGTGCTAAGGCATCAGCATCACTTCTTGGGGTTCCTTTGGGGCATAACTCATCTTTTCTTCAAGGACCTGCATTTGCTCCTCCACGGATTAGAGAGGCAATCTGGTGTGGCAGCACAAACTCTACAACAGAAGTAGGTAAGTGCAATGCTGTTTCATTTGACAGAAGAGCTTGTGACGTACTCACCAATGTTGTACATTTCATATGTTTGTCAATTATGATGGCTTTTAGTTGTTGTATTGTTTTGGTAGACTGAAGAAGTTGAAAGCAGATATTGTTTATTTTACCATTCGGTGTAGTCTGGGAAAACAAGTCTTTGCAACTTCTCAGTGAAGAAGGGATATACGTTCAATTGTCTTATCCACATTGTATACTTGACTAGTAATTAACAAGGATTTGCTACTCACTGACTGCTTAGGAATGTATCTGTAAAAAGTTATGTGACTTTGTTCCCACTCATTCAGGAGTATTGGCAAGGATACTAGAAAGTGAAAGCAATACAATTCTTAGGTGAAACCCTTAGTCATTTCAGTTAAAAAGTACCACTATATTTCTAAGATTGTTAATATATCAATAGAAACTTCATTTCCACCTAGATAGTTTGGGATTCTAACTGTGGATTTTTATTTTATTGTGGACTAGAAATAATTAGATTCCCAATTTCTGAGCCAGTGTCTTCTCAAAATTTCATGAAGAAAATAATATTGAATTTTAGGGGTTTAGCGCATAGAAAAGAAAGACAAAATTTTTGAGTATTTCAATGAACCAAAGTGCCAGCAGCTGTCTGATTTCCCCATCCAAAGTCTTCCAGTGATAAGCTGGAGGAAAGGTGAGGATGACATCAAGGGATTAGCTTTCTAATCAATTTTGTGTATCCAGGATGATATGATGCTCTGATCATAAATAGAAAAAGGGTAGTGTCACGTTTTAAAAAATTCACTGATATGTGATCTCGAGTCAGCCTCCTGGAGAGCTTGTATGACCTTTGGAGACTGACAAGGGTATACAGAAGTCCAAAATTTGTTCGTGCTTATTTATCTTTTTGTAGCAACATGTTTGACTTTGTATTTCTTATCCATTTCGTATGTGTGAGCTTTTCTTATTTCAATGTTATACGTGGTATGGAATCTCAGGGAAAGATTTAAAGGATCCTCGTGTTTTAACTGACGTTGGAGATGTTCCTGTTCAAGAGATTCGAGATTGTGGTGTAGAAGATGATAGATTGATGAAAGTTATAAGTGATTCTGTGAAACTTGTAATGGAAGAAGTAAGCCTCTCTCTTTCCTTTCTTCTTTGTTCTTTTTCCTCTCCCCCCCCAACAATATATCTGTTTTAGGTTTCCCATTGAGGGTTGCTTTCTTATCTTCTAGAAATTCAGAAAAAGAAAACATCTGATGGAGCCATCGAGTGTGGGCCTTTGTTCGTTTTAGTTTGAAACTTCCTTTCTTTTATGACAGGTTGTTCATTGAAAGAGGAGGCTTGAGGGGGATGATAACACTGAAAGTTCCTTTACTTAAACACAAATGCTAAACTATTGGATATACATATAGAGTAGAAAGAAAGACATAAGCCAATCTATTGTATTAAAGGTGGGGGAAATTTCACCCCGTCCATCATGACCAAATAATTTTGCTTCTCTGGCATGAAAGGCTAATATGGCTGTCTCAGTTCCTGCATCCTTATTTGTATTCAAAAGAATCCTCGTACATTTGCTTTGTTATTCTTAGTATTCCATGTGATTACTGTTAACACTCACTCCTGAAAATAGCTATAGTTAGTGCCTATTAGTTATTTTTTTATTATCATTTTTTCTTTTGATACCATAATAAGACCTATTCAGTTGCATGTAGTATATTTATCTGCAATGAGTCGTGAAAATGTTAGATTTATTTTCGGGGGAATCTCATTGCATGGTTCTTTCGTATGCTTTATATAGATAAATTTTGAACTGAAGATAGCTTTAGTTACTGCCTATTAGTTATTTTTTTTTAAAATTTTCCTACCATAGTAAGACCTATTCAGTTGCATGTAGTATATTTATCTGCAATGAATCGTTGAAAATGTTAGATTTTGTTTTGGAAATCTCATTGCATGGTTCTTCT
>NC_142602.1:73594202-73714414 GCF_041222555.1 Hakea prostrata
ACATAACTCAAAGGACAGATCCGAAGGTTATGTTTATTAATTAGGGAATAACTCAAAGGACAGATCCAAAGGTTATCAATAAAGTTAGGGAAAGATTGGTTGTTAGAGGACTCCTCCTCAATGACCATAACCAATCTACCCGAAATTAAAGTTTTTATTTTTTAAGTCAATGATCAATTGAGATAATCAATTCTGAAGTTGAATCTTGATCGAAAGTCTTTATTATTCTAATTTTCTTGTTAACTACTGCATTCGTTAATTTTTATTTAATTTGTTGATTCAAAACTCCCCGATTTTTATCAAAGAATAAATCTTCACCAATCTCTGTGGATTCGACCCTACTCATTACTAATACAAATTCAGTTAAGATAAGGATTATCTTTGGTGGATTCGACACCCATCATCTGTCTTGCTTGTTTTCCCATTTTCAGGCGTTAAAATGATGGGCCGGCAGCTATCCTCTTCACCGCGACAAAAATCCACCAGACCCTTTGTGAAACCCACGTCTCCTTGGAGATTGGCGAAAAAATTCGAGTGCCCCCCGGAAAGAATTTTGTACGGATACGCCTTGGGTTTTCCTCCCATCTCTATGGCATTCCTGTGTGGATCACTGGCTGAATTTCGGAAGGAGATGGGGGTCCTATCTGTCGTCTGCGGTGGTTGCGATACGGTTCGGGCCATGTTCTCCTCACATGAACCGAGGAGCATGGTGCTTTCCTTGTCACCCTGGTGGGTTGGCAACCACCTAATGCATTTGTCCGTTGAACCCTTCTCGGAGAATAGGAAGAAAGGCCTACTGCCACCAATCGCGATTTGGGTTCAACTTCGGGATGTCAGACCGGATTGTTTTGCCTTCGAACAGTGTTTCAATGCTGCGTCGGCGATTGGGAAAATTTTGGATGTTCAGCTGAACTTCCATGACCTGGGATTACCTATCAACTGTGCAACAGTGAAGGTACTCTTAGACGCAAATATGCCTGTTAGAACTACCACCTCCATCAGGAATATGAAAGGAGAATGGTTCTGCCTTAACATTCTTCACGAGCTGCTGTTCTTATGCTCCAACTGTGGCAAGATTACACATGAAGCAGAGTTCTGTAGTTTGTATGAAAAAAGTAACGCTTCAAATTTTGTTTCTTGCTCTGCTAATGCGTACCTGAATGTTACCACTGACCCTATCAAAAGGGGAGTGACGACCCAGGGAGGACGCAGAGCACTGGATCTCTTACTAAACTCGGTTTCGAACTGCTAGAATCCAGCTTTCTCCGATAGGACCGTTGCAGATTATGGATGAAGACTTCGTTGATACGTTTGGTGAAACTTCCCCTGTTACTAGAGACTCCTCCTCCTCAGCTGATTCTGTTCAAAACGTACTACAAAAGGAAATGGGTACTGTTAACTCTGTTCCCATCACCGACACTGCTACTTCGTTGCGAGTTTCATTTGAAAATCTTCAGCGGGAAAAAAATGAAGCTCTGATGACAGATCAAGAGCGGTTCGCTGAGATGACTCGCATGAAGGGAAAAGGTAAAATGTTTGTTGAAGATGCTGATTTCATTTCTGATGCTCTGTTTTCCCATGGTATGAATGGCAAGAAGGACTCGGCTCAGCCCTCTTGTATTAATACCAACTCTACTCCTGTTGGGCCAAATGATTTACCTCAACCTTGTAAGGCTACCACGATTGAAGCTGGAACACTTGAAATTCCACCACTGCCTGTCCAGGAAGCTGAAGATATTTCTGAAGGGAACTCCGAAAAAATGAAGGAAAAAATACTTGCTGACATGTCTGTGAAAAATTTGCTTGAACTACTGAAATTTCAACCTGGAGGCGAGAAGTGCAATTTCCAAATTGTTAATATTCAAAATATCAATGTGAGCAATGCTCCCAAATTAGAGAAAGGTCTGGCTGAGAATAAACCTTCTGGAGATGCTGGTAAGGATGGAGCTACTGGTGGATTTTTGTCGGATATCGAGGATGCCCGTACCCAGAGTCGAAAACGTCTTCGAATGGCACCTCCTTTGGATAATCCCACCCCTCTTGATTCCTTTCAGCTGGCTTTGAACTCCCTTCTCGCAGCTTCACCAGATCCCACGGCACAATTCCTCATCTTCTGGGAGGATATGAAAGCACGCCACTTCAATCTATTTGGATTCACATCGGGTGACTCGATGTCTGCTTCAAATTTTCAGACGGCCAACTTGGGATCTACAACGTTTGCCCCCCAGGTCCTTCCTTATCATCGCTACTCTGATTTCATTGAATTGTGCTTTACCTTCTTCATTTATGCTGTGGCTATTCTCTTTTGGGGTTACAAAAAACAAATGAATCGTCATTACTGAGTGTCTGCTTTACTTTGTTTTTTTTTCTACTTTGCTTAGCTTCCTTTGCACCACTAAGCGGTGGTTTCTGTCTTTTGTGAAAATATCGTCTCATGCTTATCTATTCCACTGATTATCTTGTAAAGTGGGTTTGGCAGCTTGCACACCCAATTTATCTTTTGTTTGAAGAAATCACTTTCTTTTTATTAAAGTTAGTTGCTGTCACTATTCAGTGTTAATCAACCCTTGAATAGGCTGATGTGCTTTGCTTGCTTTCCTTTTTGTTACTATATTGTTGGATGCCGTGTCGCTTGTTGATATTATTAGTGTGCTAGCTGTTGGCTTTTCTTCGATTTTTCTCCTAGAATCGCTATCTATTCTTTTAGCTTTTAGTCTCGATCTCTGTGTTATTTCATAGTTTGTTAATGCTTATCATGTGAATTCTGGCCTTATTATCCTACTTTATTAATTTATTTGTCTTCTTTCCTTTTCCCTTAATATTGTTTCCCATCTCTCCTTTCCTCGGTGTTATTATGAAGATCATCTCCTGGAATATTAGAGGAATCAATGGGAAATTCTCTCTACAATGTCTCCACAAATTGATTGAAAAATATAATCCTGAAATCCTCTTTATTTGTGAAACAAAATGCTTGAATCATGCCAAGCTGTTCAAATCCCATAAATTCAAATTCAAAAACTTCTCCTCTGCTTCCTTTTGCAACAGTAGGGGAAAAAAGGCCTCAAAGGAGGGATTTGGGCTCTGTCTAGACCCCAGGTGCATATATCGATTTTGAAAATGGAGGATGGATTGCTTGCCATTAGATGTGAAGGCAGGACACCATGGATAATCATCTTCATTTACGCTCCACCAACCTACTCTGAGCGCAAATCGTTCTGGACATCCTTGTCTAACTTTATTCAGAACCTCGACTTACCTTTCATGGTTATGGGGGATTCAATGAAGTTCTCTCAAGCAATGGTAAATTAGGAAATGGGTTCAAACCTCCACCACAACCCTTCCTTCTTGACCTTATCTCTTCATCATCCTTGTCGGAAATTTCTGCTCCGGGAAACTACTTTACTTGGAGTAACAAACAAAAACCACCGACTCTTGTTAAAGAAAAATTGGATTACATTCTTGGGAATCCGGGGTGGATCTCAATGTTCCCTGGAGCTACGGCAGAAAAATTACCGGCTACCTGCTCCGACCACAACCCAATGCTACTGACTGTTCATTCTGTTCAGTCTAATCATTCCCGAGGAAAACAATTTTTTCACTACCAGATTGCTTGGCACTTACACCCTCATTTTCCAAAAGTTGTCAAGCACGCGTGGGAGGCAAGTGAAGGCGAAGCGTTGGAAGGTAAGTTGGCCAATCTATCTCGATTTCTTCAGAACTGGAACAAAAATGAGTTCGGGAACATCTCTCAGTTATTTTGGAATGTCTTGGAGGAAATTGATCTGTTGGAGTCGGGCCCGAACCCCGATTGGAGGGCAATTACAGAGAAAAAAATATATTCTCTCCTAGGCCCTCAATGCCGAAGAACTTTTCTGGATCCAAAAATCCAGAAATTCTTATCTGTTGGTGGGCGATAGAAATACCAGGTTTTACCACCTAACCTCCAAAATTCAATCTTTTAAAAGAAGAATTAATTTCATAAATTCCAACGGATCAATTTTTCCCCAACCTGCTGAAATTGCACAGGCCTTCTCTGATTACATGAAAAATCTTTACACCACCTCCAATCCGCTCGGTACCGAGTTCGTCGAATCCCTATTTCCACCTCTTGATTCTACAAGACTCGTGAATTTGGCTGACCCTCCCTCGATGGAAGAAATTAAACAGGTTGTGTTTTCTTTTGGACCGTACAAAGCCCCGGGTGTCGACGGTTTCAATGCTTGCTTCTATCAGAAGTACTGGGACCTAATTTGTGAAGATATCTACAGTTTTGTAACAAATTTCTTCACACATCAAATTATGCCTTGGGGGGTCAATCACACCCTCCTATGCTTCATCCCAAACAAGGAGAATGCTTCTGAAATCCCGGATTTTAGACCAATAAGCCTGTGCAATGTCAGCTATAAAATTCTGGCCAAAATACTTGCTGGTAGATTAAAAACCTTGCTACATTCTTTTATTTCTCCGCTTCAGGGGGCCTTTGTTCCAAGGAGGCAAATCTCTGATAATATCTCACTTGCACATGAAATCTTTCATTTTATGTCTCATACGGGTTATGTTGCTTTGAAACTGGATATGTCAAAGGCATATGACCGTGTCGAATGGCAGGTCATTAGCAGGATTTTTTCTTTCTTAGGCTTCAACCAGAAATGGTGTAGTCTCGTCAATAAGTTAATGTCGACAGCTTCTTTCTCCATAAAACTAAATGGAACCCCACATCAGTGGTTCACTGGTTCTAGAGGAATTAGACAAGGATGTCCCTTAAGTCCCTACCTGTTCCTTCTAGTTATGGAGATTCTATCTAGATTACTCAATGAATATGGAAGGTTGGACCTCTTCAGAGGAATCAAAGTCGCTAGAATGCACCAGAAATTTCTTATCTATTTTTTGCAGATGATACGTTTATCTTTTGTCGTGTGGAAAAAGAAGATATCCTTTCTATCAAAGCGGCCCTGGAACTATTCTCTGATATTACTGGGCAATAAATTAATCTTCAGAAAAGCGGTGCTTTCTTTAGCAGGAATGTCGGACAACAACTTCTAACACAATTTCTAGCCTACCTAGGGGTAAACGAATTGAAGAAAAATTCAGTGTATTTGGGAACTAACATGGTGCAAGGAAGAACCAAGACCAAATCTCTCAAATTCATCTTGAGAAAAATCCAGTCAAAATTTGCAACTTGGAAAGCAAGCAGACTTTCATTTGCAGGCAGAGAGGTACTCATCAAATCAGTATTACAACCAATGTCTCTCTACCAAATGCAGTGTTTCTGATTCCCTAAATCCATCTGCAAGCAAATCGATTCCCTATGCCACAGGTTCTAGCTAGGGCATCCTACCAAATCAAAGCAATTAAGCCTAATTTCATGGAGAAAGTGTTGCCAACCAAAAGAGGCAGGAGGCCTGGGCTTCAAAAAAATGGAAGATGTAAATAGTGCCCTTCTACTAAAACAAGGATGGAGAATCCTTTCTGAACCTCAATCATTATGGGCCAAAACACTTGCAGCTAGATATTTTTCTAACTCAAGTATCTTTCACCCAAAAGTCAGGAAAAAAGGGGGATCATGGCCATGGAGGAGCATCTGCAGTATTCTTCCGTCTTTACAACAAATGGTAAGACGACAAATTGGAAATGGTACTACCACCTCGTTTTGGTATGATCGATGGCACCAACAACCTACCACCATTGCGGAAGAGAATCCCGAGGAAGACATTTGGGACACTAAAGTAACTGTAGCACAAATGCTACAAATTGTTCAGATAAACAGGGAGTATCTCTCATTTCTCCACAACTACAATCAAATTTTTATTAACCTCAATATCTCTTCTACAGATGACAAATGGGTTTCGAAGATCTCTTCAACGAGGCAATTCACAGCCAAGTTAGCAGCCAAAGCGTTGATGAAACAAAACCAATCCATTACAACAGAATCCTCAACATGGTGGAGGTTTTTTTGGAAACTACCAATCCACCCAAAATTCAAATCTTTCTTTTGGCGCTTACAGAACTCAGGATTACCGGTGAAAGCAGTCCTCTCACAATGGCTGGCGGTGAACCCAACTTGCGATCTATGTGGAAACACAAATGAAACCATTTGGCATTTGTTTCTATCTTGCGAATGGACTAAGAGGATCTGGGCGGCTGGAAGACTGGGACTTAGAACCGAATTCATATCAGTAAGCTCAATTACAAATTGGGGCATTACAATCTTAAACAATGAACAATTGGATTACACAACAAAGCGGTGGTGTCTCTCCATCGTCATTATTACTTGCTACTTTATATGGGTAGAAAGAAATAATGTAGTTTTCAAAAAACAATCACCAAACCCATACAGAATCCTCACAAATATCGACACTTGGATTCATAGCTTACAATTGAATGGCTCTGAGGATTTAGTGGTTGAATCCAATCAGGAACACAATTATTCCTCTCCAATGATAACTAATAAAGTAATGGTCACTTATAATACTAATTCTAGAATTTTATTGTGTGCAGGGGTATATCACAAATCTCTAGGAGAATCAACCTGGAGTGTGGGGGTCATTGCGGAAGAGGATGAAGCGGACCTGATAAAGCTAAGCAACGGAAGGAAAAAGGATGGGGATGAAATAGAGGCAGCTTTCATGGCAATATGGGAGGGAATGAAGCAAGCAAAAGAATATCAATTCAGCATCAAAGAAATATGGTGCAATCAACTGACAATAGTGCAACTACTATCCAAACCAGATCAGTCTATATGGCCACTCATTCATACTCCAATTTTGGTTAAAATTCTTCTTGAAATAAACAGTGTATCGGTCTGTAACTTTAAATCCCCCACCCTTCTACAAACTTTAACTACGGACATATATAGCAATAGGTTAATTTCTTTCCCTAAATATACGGCAGATGGGTCTATCCGGATAAGAAGTTGTAACAGCTCTAACTACCTTTAGCAATTTATATTTTCTTATGATAATAAAAAAAAAAAAAGTAGACCTATAAATGGATAGCCGAAATCCGCCTCCGAATTCGCGTTCGAATTTATTTAAGAGTCTTCGTATCCAAAATTTTTCTTACTGAAAAATATCCGTCCACTAAGCAACCAGATTCGGATAATATCCAAATAAAAAATATCTAGATAGAGTAAGGGCCTGTTTGGTTACATGAGTCTGGAGATTCCAAATTTATGGAGTTATAATATATAAAATTAGATGTTTGGTTGTGGAATGGAATCTGTAGATTCATCTTAAAAAACTATTTGATCGACGTGATTTTTGTGAATGTGCAAATGTATAGTTTTTTTTGAAATCTCTGGATTTCACCCTTACCCATAAATCTACAGATTCACGATTTTAGTGTAAAAATGTGAATCTCTAGATTTCATGAATTTAGAGATTTTTACAACCAAACGGGTATAATTCTCAGATTCATGAATCCAGAGATTTGAAATCTCTGTATTCATGTAACCAAATAGGCCTAAAGTATTTTCTTTGAAAATGGATGATAATCGGATTCGGAAACCGGATAATCGAAAATCGGAAATTATCCAGTTTGAGTAAAGTATTAAACACATCTCTATAAAAAAGGGCTGATACTCGGATTTGGAAACCAGTAATCAACAACTGGAAATTGGTAATCAGAAAAAGAAAAAAAAAATGACAATCACCAATTAATAATCGGATAGTTTATCAGATATCCGATAAAGTTCTGGATTCGAATTCGGATGCTTACTTTAAATTTATGCTCGATTCGGATTTGGATAGCGGTTTTGCTAATTAGATTTGGATTCAGATACTAGTGTATCCGAGCCGAATCCGATCCGTTTCCAGGTCTAAGAAAAGTTTTTTTTTTTTTTTAAGATGATGATTGGGGAAAGCCCAACCAGTTGTAGATGGAATTGAATCATTTTATTTTTCCTTCCAATCAAGGTTTTGGAGAAATGCGAAGAGTTTGGTGAAGTTTCGAATTATGAGGCCAAAACTACAGATGGTTTTACCACATTGTACTTCAATGGCAATAAATGCTTACCCAGCTATTAATAAATGTCCAACAATATCCCCAGCTGATAAGTGATATCCTCCCTCAACATCCAAATAGTTAGAATCCAGAAGTTCTATAATTGCCTATGTCTCAACTAGGTAGTTATCATGTGTTCTTCAACCTCATATCAAAATTATCAAAATTATCAAAATTCAGGGATATATAACAAAAAGATTTAATCTCAATATATGGCTGTCTTCTTTCTAATTTCAAATTTTACTATAAATAGTATCTAAATAAATTATTAATGAAGAGCAGGAGGATTTTTTAGTTTCACTTGAATATACTCTGTAAAGGGAAAAAATGTACGTTAAGGGCATTCATTATGGATGTGTACAGCGTTGCCTTCAAGTTATCAGCACACTGATACAAAAAAAAATTTATGCTCCAGGAACTGGGATGTCCTCAGACTGAAAGGTATCTCTAGATTGCTTTTCTGGGTAGAATCCATCCAATACAATCAAGAAAAACTGAGCTGCGAAGCAATTACACGCACAGTAACTTGGATGCTGTCATCTGTTAACTAACAAAGGGCATGTATACATATATGAATGAGAAAAAACATTGGCTATCATCTAGCTACATTGTGGTTTACAGCATATCATGAACTTGCATTTCACGCAAGTGGAAAATAATCTCCATCTTAATAGAACCCATAGGCTTTGTCCTCTCATGTTCAAGCAATAGATTTGGATACTGCCTTTAAAGCATTTGAAATATCCTCAGTAGTTGCACCAGCAGTGTGGATCACAAATGGACTTTCCCCAGGAACAATGTCATCCCTCATATAGCTTCCTATGGTTCTGAGCAGCTCTTCAGATCCTTTCTCCACCAGCCCTTTCATGATTACAGTCCTGTGGGTTCCTGAAATCATTTCCTCATAATCTGTGTCACCTGTTTCGCCCAGTATCAAGCACATATTTGCAACATTCAGTCCCCAACGAACGTAGAGATACCTAGCATCCATTTCATAAGAAGACAGAAGCACCATTCAGAGCTTGCAGAAAGGAAGGAAATTTTGAATCGTACAACAGATGATATCCTATAATTGTAGTTTCCAAGTCCAAATTACCCAACCAAGTATTAAGCAATTCAACAAGTTTGGATTCTGATTGAGATGAGCTTTGGCATATCTTCCTGTTAACATTGTTCATCCAAGAGGTGATTGATACTTATCTCAATTTTGTATGCCATTTATTAAGTTATACATGCCAATGTCCACAATTTTTAATGTAATGTGTGGGGTTATTGTGGCCACAATGTCAGATTCAAGTAGACAATTTGCATACTTCTTTGGGCTGGCAGAGATACCTAGCCTAACTTCTTGTTCATTTAATGTTCAAATGTTCCAAAGCTAGAGTTAATAGGTAGAGTGGCCCAACAAGTATATAAAATCGTCCAAGGTCTTAGTGTTAATTGATGTAGAATTATTCCCCTGTTTTACACCATAGGATCTACATTTTCATCGTTAAAAAGATTATTCCAGAGAAAGAATTGGATAAGCATTTAATTTTGTACAAAGTAGTCTTAGAAAGCCTGATTTAGCAACAAGGTTTCATTTCTCATCAGATTTGGCCTATCATTTTCACAAATTACTAACCAGTACCTGAGAGCCTGAGCTCGAGATGCAAGCAGAGGGACAACTTGCATTCTTGTGGAATTTCTACAGTACATTGGATGGCAACGCAACCCACGCATTCTTAGCTTCTGCCTCAAATCATCCACTCTTTTCACCTAAGAAGTTGGCAACCACAATATTAGCAGAATCTAATAGCATCAAATAATTAGTTATATACTGTCAATTCCAAACTGTCAATTCCTCCTAGAGATTTATATGTACCTTGGTGGGATCCTTGATCAGATATGACACACAATGAGAATTGCATGACTTTTTGTCTTCCTGGATGGGACTTGAAGAATCATCAGATAGATCTCCTCTACCATCCAGTGAGTTCATCAATTTCCAGACAGTTTTCTTTAGGCCTTCATTACCCCAACGGTAGTCAATGTGGGAAGTGTAGTCTGGATCTGGACAGAGCTTCCCATTCTCTTCTGTATAAGTACCTGGGTAATACATTTCGCTTCCACTACCACATATCAAAGCATCGAATTCAGTTGGTTGAATCTTTCCAGATTTCAAGAATTCTAGAGTTTCAGATACCGACATAGCTGTTGATAATGCAAACCCACAGAATCTAGAGGCTTGGAGATCTGATCTGACAGTCTTGAATACTTCTTGTACTACCTGAAGCAGCTTAGTGTCTGGGTCTCCATTTCTGTCATAACAGTCAATTGCTATAATAATCAGCCTCTTTCGTCGTCTCAGGGCAGGATATTTGTTCACCACGTTCTCAAGATGTTTCTTGCCACCCATGCCCTCTTGGGGATTCGATGCTGGTTTCTTTATCTTGCTTAGGATCCGTTTCACTTGGTCTTGTACCTCTGGATCACTATTGGCTGCTACCACTTTCTCTAGTTCAGAAGTATCAAGAGAACCATTGAGTGAGGACTTCTCCCCATCTACTGATAGCCTCAGGGACATGTCCTGCACATCCAAGAGTGAATCACCGAGGGACTCTTCTGTGGGCATGTCATCCACAGGTGTATCTGTTTGCCATTGTGGATGCCTCATCCGGCATGCTGCCACTCTTGTCAAGTATGTACGGCAGTGTTCAGGCCAGGAAAACAGGTGTATATTCTTCCATCCATTCTTTCTGCATTCATGCCACAGATTCTTTTCTGAAACTAGTTTAAGCAGTGCATCAGCAATAGCTTGTTGATCATGTGGATCCACAAGCAACCCATTGTTCAGTGCCTAAAAATCATTCAAAGAGATAAATAAAATGTTGTTCTGCAACATTCTGAAAGTACAACACAAAATATCCTGTCCTGCTTTTATATTCTTGGATAACATTACAAGAAAACAATCCTGGTAGAGAAATTGCTTCTAAACAGATCACCTTAGTAGGATTTACTGTGTTAATTTATAAATCAAGTAAATCTTTACCCACGCTAAGGAAGCAACGAAAGGGTGGGGGTTTACAGTCCCTTCTTTACAAACCTTTCAAAAAATTTCAACAACTACAAGTAAATAGTACACTCAATGGTGGGTCTTTCCTTTGGGCTTTTTTTTTTTTTTTTTTTGGGGGGGGGGGGGGGGGGGGGGGGAGAGGAGTAGGTGGGTTTAGTGGTGCACTCAATAAGCAAGTAAGTAATCTTTGTAATGCTAAGGGGAAGGGGGGGGAGGAATTGTATGCACCCAAAAAAGAGGGATTAGTAGTGGTACATACTACACAGAGTGCTCTTTCAACTGAAAGCCAGTGGATAAAAAGCTCATTCATGTCAACTATGGACTAGGTGACTTTTTACTAGAACATAAAAGGTTTCTAGGTTTCCTCAAAGCTATGATCTAGATAGGAAATAGGGTCCACCCATCAAGTTGGAGTATTTGATAATGACCAATGTTGCAAACAAAGCACAAATCAAGTATGCAATTCACCCAAAAGAATTACGCAATGCAACTATCATTATGTTCTTCATTTGTGTATGAATTATTTCCCATTCTATATTTGTCTTATAACCTAAAGTATAGTCATTATCAACAAGAGTAAAAATTCCATACCCGCTGAATATCAACCGGACCACCATTTTTAGTAGCAACCATCGGAAGCCCATGTGCTGCTGCCTAGATAATGTCAGATAGGAGTTGAAATTTAGTTTAATGGGTTTAGAAGATGATATGAGCATTCATGAGATACAAATGAAACAAACCTCAATTAAAGTAAGGCCAAATGGCTCAACCAATGCTGGATTAATAAAGACTCCCTGCCATGATTCCCAACCATCATCTGATCAGCTTTCTTGAAACTGGAGAAATCAACTTAAAGACAGTGATCAATTAAAAATACCTTTGTTTTTGCTGCAAGGCGGTAAATGTCTGGAACATCGGATTGCTTATGGTGTTTTGGGTATGCCACGAGGCCATAGAGGTCATACTTGTCGATCAGCTTCAATACTGTTATGAGGACAGTTGCATTACCACCAGCCAAGACGTCTATATCGTCCCTGTTCCCCATTACGAGCGTCTGTACAATAATATTATTTCCAAATAAGCATCTAAATATTGTCTTGGAGGGAACCTGAGAAACTTGTCCTTACAAGATTAGCAAGCTCTCTCAAAGGACGACATTCTCCAAAGGCTTTTAAGAGGGTAGTGATGTTCTTTTTTGGATCTGGTCTTGACAAGGCCAAGATCATTGGCTTATGAGGATTTGTGAGGAAGCGCATCACCTGTAGAGACATACTTCTTTGATCAAGCAAAAGACAGGTATGATGGTACTGAAAGCAGATAAATTGGTAGCCAAAGACCTACTTCAGACCATATAGGTGGGACTGCTCTAGGAGATGACCCATCAGTGCCACCAATAAGTGCAGTGAGATCCCCATCAACTTCAGGTGTGTCCTCTTGAACCACCACATTGCTGAAGTCCATGCCAGGAGGAATAACCTGCAAATCTTATGTTACTGTATTATCATACTTGTTTCTGCTATTTTCTTTTTCCGGGGGGGGGGGGGGGGGGGGATAATATGAAGCACAACTGTTATAGAACCTATGAGGTATTACTTCAAACTCACCACCATCCTTGGCATGTACCGCCCATGGCAATTGACTCCACGCCTGGCACGGGCACGCAATACCTTCTCCAGCTTCACATCAAAGCCATCATATAAGCCCCACTGCTCTTCAATCTCTTGCTTGGTACTTGTGATGACCAGTTCAGCTGCATCAAGGGATAACTCCTCTGCTTCTATCCTCCGCATTATTTTGTATGTTGAATTTATATCTTCCTTTGATTGGCGTCCTTGCTTTAGAAGTTGTTCCAGTTTGTTCCTTCCAAGAGAATGTCCTGTAAGAACCATTGGGACATTGAAAGCACCAGAAAGAAGCGCAGCACTATCCCCAGCATCTGCATAATGACCATGAATAACATAAGGCCAAACTGGTTGGCCTCCACCAATCTGTTCACCCAAGACCTTGGACATGTTAAGAATGTGAGCAAGAGCCCCATCCACAAACTCTGGAATGTATGGCCAAAGTAACTCTTTGTTGAGATACTTGTCCCTCGGCCCAAAGGGAATCCTTATAATATAAGCACCACTGCTCTCGCCAACATCATTTCCATCTGCATCTTCTGAGCCAGCAGTTAACATCTCTGTAGGTTCTCCATAACTCCAATCCACCTCTGGTGAGGATATCTGGCGAGTGAAGAGATCCACCCTGTATACCCCTGGCATCATAGCAAGAGCCCGAGCAAGCTCCACAACATATTTAACCTGAAATTTTCCAAACCAAATTAACAACTTCCTTCCGTCGCAATTTTAAAGTTGATTCCCAAATGTTTATCCTAGTTACCTGTCCCCCAGTGTCAGAATCCCGACCAAGCTCCATGTTTTCTCCACGGACCAAACCATGCAAACTGGTTGGGAGAATGGGTTTTGACAGAAATTTGGGTCAGAATACTAAATTACAGGGTTTTCCTTAGTGAGATCTCATGACCAAATTGTGATGAATGAATGCACCTTGACCAGTGAGCAGCAATATGGTTCAATCCGAACAACTAAACAGAAGAATTCACGTTGTTTTGCACCACAATTCAAGGAAATAGATGTTACCTGATAAGAACAATATAGAGCTTCTTCCCCTTGTTGTCGTCAGACCACACTTCAAGATTGGAAAAATTTCTCTGGAACCTTTTCCTTGGAGTCTCACTCTGCATTAGCTCCCCCACGGTGTCCCCTTTCTCACCCTCAGACAAATCTTCAGACATGTCTTCCGTAGCATCTCTTCGTCCTTGCTCCCGCTCCCACCTCCTGTGTGCCATTCGTTGGAAATCTTCCAATTCTAACTATTCATTCAGCCACGAAAGAAGCATTCTTAGATTTTGCTAAAAGAAAATATTTCCCACAACAGATCCATAAGCAATGATAGTGATCATGATAACAGCAGCAATGACAGAAGTATCTCAAGATCCATTTATTTCACTGTAAGCATAAGTCAATGAATTGATTTCTTCACCTAATTGTTCTCTATCTAGTTCCTTTTTTTTTCTTCTCTTGCCACAATCTTGGCCTAGTTCCTTTGTCATATCTACAGCAATCAGCTATTTCTTTCTGTATACTCTCCTATAATGTCATTCCCTCATTAACCAGTAACCATTAACCTCCCAATCCTACCTTTTTCTTTTTCTTTTCAGACACGAATAGTTAAGACCCGATTCACTAAACAAACAAAATCTGTATTTAAATTACATCCCAATCACTCCAAACAGTTCAAGATAGAGAATGACAGAAATGGTTGAGTTGAAAACCTGCTTCTTCTTGCGGGTGAGATGCCAAATACGCCAACAAGTGTTCTCGAGCCTGGAGCTGCGTTCACGAGTGTTGCGAGTAGCAACGACCTTGATCCATGCACGATGGAGGTCAGTTTCATCAACACCTGTGACCACTTCTTCAACAAAGTACTTGGTTGGGTTGAAGTCTCCTCTCTCTGGCAGGCTCACTGGCGACGGCTTCTGCTCATCGATCGCAGAAGCCCCACTATCGAGAATTGCTTCCAAGTACCCATTAATCCACTCATTCCCAGCCATTTCTCAGAGCCCAGGTGCTTCAAATTCTTGTTACAAAACCCAATACGAAATGCAAGTCGCAGAGAACAACCTGAAGCTTACATGAACTTGGAACTACGAGAGAAACCAAACCAAACCCAACTGATCAAATCTTTCTACCAACGCACTCGAATCCCGAAATGTTAATTTCAAGAGGATGAGTTGCAGAGTTCAGAAAGATATATTGTTCTTATATAATACGGGTATGAACGAGAATGAAAGAGAGCTCTGGTTTGCAATCGGGTTTGCTCTGTTTGTTTGTGTTTTTGGAGATATCATCACACATGATAGGAGGAAGAGGGAGAGAGGCTGTACGTGGAATGATAGAGTGGGA
Organism: Hakea prostrata; assembly: GCF_041222555.1. NCBI lineage: Eukaryota > Viridiplantae > Streptophyta > Magnoliopsida > Proteales > Proteaceae > Hakea > Hakea prostrata. Next base: position 73,609,227 of record NC_142602.1, read on the forward strand.
GTGAGCGGCGAGCAGTTGAGCTCTGGGGTGGACACGTGGCAATGGAGTAGTGGGTCCTTTCACGCGTGTCAGGAATATACAAATTGGAGATTCTTTTTCTCATGTGTACGGCCAAAACGGTCACATCACTCGAGGCTGCCCGGTTCCCAATGCGATCTCAACGTTTCCATATTCTTCTCTCTCCCATTCTCAGCCAAGTTCTCCTCCTTTTCTGTTGCAAAACTTGGGGAGAAAAATGATATTCATCTCGTCAGCAACTATTCCTAGTGTATCAGATTACGTGGTCAACAGAAGTCCACTAACTGAACGGTGCAGATCTCTTTTTATATAGAGTCGCGTAATTTCTCATTGGTAGACACAATTATGGATTGTAAAATTTAGTCACCAAAGGAGCAGACTTATTCGCAGGGTTACTTAGAGCTCTTGGTGAGATACAATTTGATCCGGGAGGGTTACCTGCTAGTTTGGATATTATTGTCTTTAATGACGTTGCTTGAAAGAATTCGAATCATCTCCCCGATGGCTTCCTGACCACAAAAACTAGTGGGTCCCACTGATGGAAAAAAGTTTTTCTTTTTTTTCAATTTTTCCAAAAAGTGTTTTTTTTACCGTGGGCCCTACTGATCTTTGTGGTCAGGAAAGCGTCGAGAGCACAAAGTGCTCCCCATCGGGGTCGCTGATCCGGACTCTGCTTGAAAACCATATTATAGATTGTATCCTCTTATTTAATTATTTTTTTAATACAAACTCCTTATTCTAAAAAAAAGAAAAAAAAAATTAGTTCACCACTCCTCGAAGGGTAACTGAATTGTGCGGTTCCGGGTTTGAGTCTTGCTATGGTATACGTAATAGATCTCATTCTTTATTAACAAAAGCTATAGATTTTCAAAAAAATTAAAGGGAAAGAAAATTATTGGCTAATTTCAAAAAATTTATCTAAATACAAATCTCAAAGGGTTGGTTTAGTCAACAATAGTCAATATATTATGAGCTCAAGAAATTGAATTTTTTCAGGCTAAGGCAAAGTCTCATATTTATGAAACCAAACTGAGGATTAGTCTAGATACGTATAAGAGGAAGAAAAAAATCATTTTACTGTACAGCTGGCATTATATTTAAGGAAAAATTTCATGAATACCCTAAGAAAGTTGGTGAAAAGCATAAACACTTCAAAACTATCCTCTAATTGTCTCTTAAATTTGCATTATAGTAGAATTTGTTAGCATATTCTACTAAATCATGACTAGATAATTTCATAATTCCTAAGCTGTCATATCCTTTATTGTTTGTAACTTTACAATATTGCCTTTAGTAAAATAAAAATTATAAACGACCCTCGCGATCCCCCTCCCTCTTCGGTGAAAGTTTTGCCTCTGATATCTCAGAGTTCCCTTCACCGCCTTTCCATTTTCCCTCTTTGATTAACGAATCTCTTTGCCCTCCCTTCAACCCTTCGTCCTCTTCTCTCAACCCTATCCCTGATAAAAATATCCTTCCTATTTTACCCCCTCCTGCTTGTTCCACCGTGGGCCCTTCTCCCCTTGGGCCCAACCTTACTGGCCCAAGCCCCTCTCCTCACTCTTTGCCCCATGGTCCTATTCTTTTAAACCCTTCGGCCCATTCTTCCAATTCCCTCACTTGCTCTCTCTCTCTCTCTCTCTCTCTCTCTCTCTCTCTCTCTCTCTCTCGCCTCATCCTCGGACAACCCTGCCTTATCTTCAGCCATAAATTTGAACCCCTCTGAGCGCACTATTGTGTCTCCTCCCCCCCCCTCCAATCACCCTATCTTGACAGTGCAAGATGTAGAAGAAGTAACCGTCCTTCTAAAGGGCACAACCCTTACGGTGACGACTTCGTGATTGAGCACAAGGTTTCAAAGAAAAAGAATAAAAAATCAGCTAAATAGTGTTCTTTTGGTCTCATTCTAGCCCTTGTCTTTTGGTTATGTTGTAGTTGCTATGTCTTTTCACTTTAGTTTCGCCATTCTCGCTCCGTTGTATGTTCGTTTTTTCGTCTTTAATGGATTTATTTATTCATCCAAAATTTTCTTTTATAAAGTTCATATTCTTTCTTCCTTTCTTTTTCTTCTTTCATTTGTCATTTTTTTTTTTTTTTTTTTTTTTTTTTTTTTTTTTTTTTTTTTTTTTTTTTTTTTTTTTTTTTTTTTTTTTTTTTTTTTTTTAATTTTTTTTTGGTGTTTTTTTTTTTTTTTTTTTTTTTGGGGGGTTTTTATAATTTTTTTCTTCCTGATGAGGAAAGAATAAACAGGCTTGAACGAACTTGGTTCAAGCCCAGTTCAACCCGATCTAAGCCTAGTCCGACCTGACCAGTTCGGTTGAAGCGACTAGATCGGAATCAAACCAGTTCGGTCTGGGCTTAATCCGACCAGCTCGGATTGCCAACGGACCGACCAAGTCAAGGTCAGTCAAACAAAATCAAAGGCTGAGTAACAAGGTAGATCTGAATAAGATTCTAGCCAAAGAAGCAGTATTCAGTCACGACTCAACTACTCGTGTTTGAGTAGGACTCAATGACTAAGAGTCAGATCACAACCTAACTAGGGTTTGAGTCTCGCTAAAACTCATACATAGAAAATCTATAAGAAGGTAAGGAGGCACAAGAGAAAGGTACGCTGAATAGAATTATCACTATTCGTATTATTATTGTTCATTACTTTCTTGCCTTCCTTAGTCGGATTTCTAACTAGATCGTCGGAGTTGAAAACTCGACCTCCACGGTCGAGCTCATCTGTGCAGGTTTAACCGGCTGAAGGGACGAACAGGATTGTGCAGCAACAATTGGCGCCGTCTGTGGGAACTTGATCAAAAGGCTATTATGAAGACGAGATCAGGTTTGGTAATCGAAGAGTTGTCTGGTGGAGAAAAGGAGGTCGACCAGGGTGGGATGGAAAAAATTCCCGAACTCCAGATTCAGCAAGATTCTCCAATTCTCCCAGACACACCAGCAAATCCATATGCGACAACACATCAAATTGTCGAAGTTCAAAAGGAACAAGTTGAGATGAGAAAAGAAATCTCATCCTTAGGCGAGTTGATCAGGATGGCCATACAACACATAGTTGCTCCGAGAGGCGATTCTCGGGAAAAAACAAAAAAGTCTCGAGGGGAGCAGGCGTGACCGACCACCAGTGATCGACCAGATCCCTCAACAATCTCAAAAAGAGCTGGTGAAATCTCGAGCATCGAGGGAGGATAATCCTCCAGTCAACAACGATGAAGATCGAGGAAGCAGTACAGATCCAGCAAAGGCCTCAAAGGACAAAAAAGATCATAATGGTTCAAAGAAGCGTGATGACGAGATGAATAAGAAAATTGCCGACATTGACGAAACAGTCAAAAAGGCGTTAAAACTCGGCAAGGAAGAGCTATACGCCGTCTTAAAGGAGGACCCTTTCATCAAAAGCGTCTCGGAGGCGGAGATGCCAAAAGGCTTCAAATGTCCGACCTTCAAGGCATACGATGGATCGAAGTGTCCTAAGCACCACATCACCCATTATAAGTCTGTCATGTCTACTCAAAGACATAATGAAGCAGCCATGTGCCGTAGTTTCCCAGCATCATTGACCGGAGCTGCTTTAGATTGGTACCAAGCTCTGCCTCGGGGCACAATAAAAAGTTTCGAACATCTAGGTCGGACTTTCTTATTGCGTTTCCAAAGCGGAGTAGAAACCAAAAAGAGAGAAGATACCCTGTTTGCCGTAAAACAGGGGCGAACGGAGTCCATTAGAGATTTCCTCGAGAGATTCAATAAACTGACCATGCAGATTGAGAATCTGGATGAAAAGATAGCTTTTCACGCCTTGTACCAAGGGCTCAGCCATGAAGGTTTACTTGAAAGACTTTTGAATGACATGCCAGAAACATATAACGATCTCCGTGAGCGATGTCACAAGCAAGCTGAGATATCAGAAACAATTGAATCTCGAAAGAAGGAGCATCCGAACATGGAGGCACGAACATATAAAGAAAAGTACCAACCTGTAAGAAGATCGACCATAAACCCGACCAGGGATGGTCGACCTGAACAGGAAAGGTTACCGACCATGAGGAGATCGGAAATCCTGATGCAGATTAAAGATCGAGGAATCCTCCAACAACCCGAAAAGTTACATTCTCGACCAGGAAATCGGGACAAAAGCAAATATTGCGACTTCCACAAAGATCATGGACACTGGACAGATGACTGTCGACAACTAAAAGAAGAAATTGACAGAATCATCGATCAAGGACGACTCGTAAAATACATCAAACCTACCCAGCCCGATCAAAAGCAAATAGAAGGGGGTAGGAAGAGGCATAGATCGCCAAGCAGAGAAGGACGCCAAAACAAGTCCCGACCACGAGAAGGAGGAGATAATCAAAAACGACCACCAATATTTACTGTATTTGGTGGTCCAACTGAGGAGTCTAGTAGGCAAGCCAAAAGAAAAGCACGATATGTGGGGAATGCCGAGCTTGAAAAACCAGGTGAGAAGATCACTTCAGAACCAATCACCTTCTCAACCAAAGATAAGCAGGGGGTAAATACTCCCCACGACGATGCCCTTGTCATCAAAGTCACTCTGGCCGGAACAGAGATCCATAGAGTCCTAGTAGATACCGGGTCGTCATCAGAGATATCTTGTCATTAGAAGCTTTCCAAAAATTACAGCTAGATGAGAAAATGCTGATCCCTTGTGGGACGCACTTGTACGGTTTCACAGGAACCTCAACCCGAGCAGAGGGCACTATCAGATTGGATCTTCGTATTGGTGAACACCCCAGAGACAGGGTCGTCCAAACAAATTTTATGGTCGTCCGAGATCTGTCAACTTATAATATGATCTTAGGACGACCAACCCTTTGTGCCCTGGAGGCGGTAGTATCATCCTTACACATGAAGATGAAATTCCCAACAAAAAAGGGAATAGGAGAATGTTCCGCCGACCAAAAGGGGAGCGAGAGCGAGCTACGCCAATTACATGAGAAAGAGGGTAAAAACAAGCTCTACCATGGCGGTTGAAGTCGAGATGATCGTGATGAAGAAAACATGCAAAGAGGCCGAACCGGTAGAAAAATTGGAAAAGATTATGCTGAATTCAAGGGAAGATCAAGGAACTATGATTGGAGCGAGAACAAGAAGAAGAATTTAAAAATAGTCTAACTAGCTTTCTACAGAAAAATACTGATGTCTTTGCATGGTCCGCCGAAGATATGCCCGGAATCGACAGAACAGTAGCCGAGCACAGGTTGAATATTGACCCGCATGCAATTCCAATAATACAAAAAAGAAGAAATTTTTCTTTGGAAAAACATGAGGCAATCCGAACAGAGGCTCAGAAGTTGAAGCAGTCCGGATTCATTAAACCCATCGACCACCCAACTTGGTGGGCCAATGTGGTGATGGTAAAAAAGAACAACGGAAAATGGAGAATGTGCACAGACTATACCGACCTCAATAAAGCCTGTCCAAAGGATTGTTATCCTCTGCCAAGGATAGACTTGCTCATCGATGCAACCGTCGGGCACGAGATGCTCAGTTTCATGGACGCTTATTCAGGATACAACCAAATCTTGATGAATCCAGACGACCAGAAACACACGGCATTCATGACAGACATGGATAGTTATTATTATAAAGTAATGCCCTTTGGTCTAAAAAATGCTGGGGCAACCTACCAGAGAGCGGTCAACAAAATTTTCGAACAGCAGATAGGCAGGAATATGGAGGTATACGTTGATGACATGCTAATAAAGAGCACATCTCAAATCAACCATCTGAAGGACCTAGCAGAAGTCTTTGAGGTACTCCGAGCATACAAAATGAAGCTCAACCCAGAGAAATGCGCTTTTGGAGTATCTTCAGGAAAATTTCTGGGGTTCATGGTATCCCGAAGTGGAATAGAAGCTAATCCAGAGAAGATAAAAGCCATACAAGAGATGAAACCGCCAAAAAGCATCAAGGAAATACAAAGTCTCACTGGTCGGGTAGCAGCCTTGAACAGATTCATAGCCCGGTCAGGAGAGAGATGTTCACCTTTCTTCCAAGCCTTAAAAAACTTATCCAAAAAGGGAGTACCAGAATGGAGCGAGGAGTGTCAACAAGCTTTCGAACACCTAAAAGAAAAGCTAACTACTCCACCTCTGCTCGTACGACCAACCACAGGAAAGGAACTGATCGTCTACTTGGCAACTTCACCCTTGGCTGTTAGTGCGGTATTAGTGCAAGAAGAAGGAAAACAGCAAACCCGGTTTACTATGTGAGCCATGTGCTCATTGATGCTGAAACAAGATATCCGTAAGTGGACAAGCAAGCTCGGCCTTGGTCATAGCAGCCAGAAAACTGAGACCATATTTTCAGTCACATCCTATTGCAGTACTGACAAATTTTCCCTTGAAGAAAATACTGCACCGACCAGACTTGGCCGGAAGATTGGTATCCTGGGCAGTCGAGCTTAGTGAGCATCAAATAGAATTCCGACCAAGGCCAGCTATTAAAGCTCAGGTCCTAGCTGATTTCATCCTTGAAACTTCGAGCGGAGAGCATGAACAAGAGGAAGAGGCCACTCCCGAAAACATCAAGAGATGGACACTTTCGGTGGATGGTTCCGAAGAACGCACGGGGAGTGGAGCGGGATTGCTCCTAATCAGTCCAGGAGGATTCCACATCCGGTATGCCCTACGTTTCCAGTTCAAAGCCTCAAATAATGAAGCAGAATATGAAGCACTGATAGCTGGTCTTCGCATAGCAAAAGCCCTCGACATTCAGAATATTGAAGTTAGAAGCGATTCACAACTAATTGTGAATCAAATGAACGGGCTATATGAAGCAAAAGAAAAAAGGATGACTAAATATTTGACCATGGTCAACCAATACAAACAGTTCTTCAAAAACATCCAAATCCAACAAGTCCCTAGAGCAGAAAATGAACAGGCAGATGCCTTATCTAGGTTGGCTACGGATGAGATAGAAGCAGACCCGGTTGTATATATGGAAGAGCTACAATTTCCGAGCATCAATCTGACCGACCAGATGCACATTCAGTCCGAGCACGGTTGGATGACTCCAATAATCAATTATCTTGAAGGTGATTTACTACCAGAAGATCCAAAGGAAGCTCGAATCGGTAAAGCGAGAGCGATTAGATACACTGTCAGAAATGACAAGTTGTACAAAAAGTCTCTCACCCGACCATTGTTACGATGTGTGGGGGCTCCAGAAGCAGCCGTCATCCTAAAAGAAATTCATGAAGGAAATTGCGGAAGTCATATAGGAGCCAGAGCCTTAGCAGATAAGGTAATAAGGCAAGGATATTATTGGCCCACACTACAACAAGATTCGAAGGCTCACGTCCGCAAATGTGACAAGTGCCAGGCACACGCCAACATACCTCATGCTCCCGCAATGCCTCTAACATCAACTCTTTCTCCGATTCCATTCGCTAGATGGGGGATGGACTTGGTAGGGAAGCTACTAAAGGCCACAGGAAGCAGAGAGTACTTGGTGGTGGCGGTCGATTACTTTACTAAATGGGTGGAAGCTGAAGCATTGGCATCCATAAATACCGATCAGATGAAAAAATTCGTCACGCATAATATCATGTATCGGTATGGTATCCCAAAAATCATAGTCACCGACCACGGTAAACAGTTCGAAAATGCTGAATTTGAACGATTCTGTAAAGAGCAAGGCATAGAGCACCGTTGGTCTTCTGTAGCATATCCACAAAGCAATGGTCAAGTGGAAGTGACTAATAGATCAATGTTGGAAGGATTAAAGAAAAGATTGGACCAGTCTAAAGGCAGATGGGTAGAGGAACTACCAAAAGTTCTGTGGTCTTACCGAACTACTGCCAGGACGACCACCGGCGAATCTCCATTCCGACTAGCTTATGGAGTCGAAGCACGGATTCCAGTAGAGGTTAAGGTCGGATCTATCAGAGAAGAAGAATTCAATGAAGAAGCTAACATCGAAGGGATGAGGGCCAACATAGACTTCATTGAGGAAATCAGAGATAAAGCACAATATCGATTGGAGGAATACCATAGACGCATTGCAACACATTACAATGCAAGGGTAAAAATGCGACAGTATCTTCCTGGAGATCTGGTCCTCCGCAAATCATCTGCCTCTGATCCTACAAATCAAGGAAAGCTTGCTCCCAACTGGGAAGGACCGTATATCATAGTACAACAAGTTGCCCCAGGAGCATACAAGCTGCGCGATCCAGAGACCGGCCAACTTATACCTCGGACCTGGAATTCAAACAACTTGAGGAAGTACTATCAATAATATAAAAGCCTCAACAGATTTTGGAATTTTCTTTCAGTTTTCGTCTTTAAATTGTTTAGATACTCACTACAATTGGTGATTCAGACATTTTGATTTGAATAAAGTTTTTGAAATTTCTACATATCATTACAGCTTAAGCTATCGTACTTAGCTAAGATGATCATGGGGGTATTGACAAACAACTGAAATTCATCAACCGACCTACTAAGGTCGGAAAACCAAAAGCCCCTAAGCAACTTAGGCACAAAAGCCCTAAGTCACTTAGGCACAAAAAGCCCTAAGTCACTTAGGCCACCGACCTACTAAGGTCGGAAAACAAAACGCCCTAAGCAACTTAGGCACAAAATCCCTAAGCAGGGGACAAAAGAAGAAAAAAAAAGAAAAGCAACAAAAGCAAGAGGCACAAGAGCAACACACCCCAGAGACGCACAACAGCCCCAAGCCCCCCCGGCCCCCCCCCCCCCCCGCAAGGAAGGAAGAAAAAAACCCCCCCCGCCCCACCGCCCCAAGCCCCCCACCCCCCCCACCCCCCCAACCCCCCAGGGCCCCACGCCCACCCCCCCCCGCCCCCCCCCCCCCCCCACCGGGCCCCCCCCCCCCACCCGTGGGGGTGATACACCGCAAGATCTAGGTTCAGTGACAAATCCATACAAAACATGATATAGCATAATTAAATGGACAAGAATAAATCAAGTTCAAGTAATAAATTATCAAAACCGAAATAATGGTTACAGTCATCCATTACTTCAAAATAAAAGGTATAACATCAGAGTTTTGAAAAGAAAAAGAGTAGTTTTATTCGCAGCGGAAAAATAAACTAGACTAGTTTTCTAATGGAATCCCACCCAAAAGAATAGTCTTGATACTGGCATGAAGCTCCATGTGCGTCCACTTCTTCTTCGATCACTCCTTCAAGAAGACATATTGGTAACGCATCATCCATTTGGAAGAAGTCCTCATAACTGCGCAACATAATCTAATAGAAAAAGACATATAAAAGGAATGAGTTCAACAGAACTCAGTGAGGTCAACTCAACATCATATCACACATTCATTCTCAAGATTCCACACCACACATATAACATGAATATCAATAATGTAATTAATGACAATGATATGATATGTGAATGATTATGCTCCTAACTCTATCATGAAGTCTCTATGGTAGACACGCATTAAGTCACACACCAGTCTTCTTTGGGCGGTCTCATCACTCTTCCCTCACGGCTCTGATGCACGTCTGTTGGGTTCTCCGCGGTTGTTGTGTAAAGTCTTGTCAAGCCATGGTTGGGGATTAGGTCACCACTCTCTTACATCACCATTGGTATAAGATCTGGCGCGTGTCAAGGATAATCTTAGGCCCAATGCAAAGTCATATGGTCTCGTACTACATATGGTCCGGATATTTCCCCTCACGCCTAGTGCTCTGTTGGTTCAATACCTTCCCACCTATGAATGGAATCCTCAATGGAGGCATCTGTTGGACCCCATTCATTAACCCAGGGTCATCCACATATAATGGACAGGATGATCTCCATGTCCTCTCACGGGTCATTTCACCGGTCTTGAGCGTCCATGAGCCCTTATCTATTATATGCAACCCTACCTCTCTATGATGATAGTGGGCTCGCTTGACATACGGGACCCGACCACTAACATCACGGGTTAACCGGCTTCAATACCCCTGCCGAAAGGGTAGTAGTACTCATGAGGTCACCTAACCAAACACTTCTAGACATGCCCTAAATATGTAAATTAGTAATCGGGAAAGAGCCAAGGGCACCATAGGAATGCGTCCCATACCGCCTCCTTTGGTATCCTATGGCGAAAATGCCCAAAGGGCATTCCCCATTCCCAACTACAATGTAAGCAATCATATAATATCACTAGGGCAATGGGTGAACCCACAACCCTAGTAGAAAATACAAGGTAGAAGAAATAATAATATTTCTCCTCTCATACAATCACATTCCATTTCATAACAACAATAATTGATTTCAAAGCAAGGAGCAACATCAGAAGTAATAATAAACATAAATCATAGCAATTCATATTTAACAAAAGACATAAAATAACCACAAGATAATACTAAAGCAATACAAGATATCAATAATGAAAAGTAACTGACATCATTACACATGTAATATAAAGTTAAGTATATTCCTCACCTTTTACTTTATTCTTCCTCCAATGATCAATAATTCCTTCTCACAAATTAGTGACTAAAGATATATTAACCTATTCATGCAAAAGAAATAATTATCACAAATTAGAGCCAATTTGGGTTTCAAATGATATCTTAAAATCTTCCCACAAAAACCCAAATCTGAAAACTAGGTTAAAAAATGGTAGTTCTCAACCTCACTAGTGAATGGTCACTAATTTGCCACCAACTCGAAGTTTATAATGAAGCAAAACTTTGGGAAAATCTAATTGGAAACAAAAGGATCCTACGGGTACCTTCAATTTTATTAAATTTGACCAAAATCAAAATGCCCCAAATTTGGCTCTCATAAATCACCCGTGGGTGACCTAGAGAATCAAAATTATAAAATCTTTTGCAATGAGATAAACCAATACTCCCAAACTCAAGGGAAACATTAATATAAGAAAATATAAGCATCTAGGGTACTTATCATTATTCCCTTTCACAGATCCCTCAATAGAAGAGAAAAGATATCACTCCCACAAACTAGGAAGGGACATTAATACAATAAAGGAAAGCAATACCTAACAACCTTCCCTTTCAAGATTCCTCAAAAGGAAAGGAGAGAAAATACTCACAAAATTGTGAGTAAGAGAAGCATTAAAGAAAACTAACCTTTCGTAATGATTTTGCGAAGATTCGGATCACAGACACCTTCGGAAGAATGGAAATCGCTCCTCTATTTCGTTTATCCTTTTCTCCAAAGCCTCCGCCTCTTTCTAGCCTCCAAAAATGCGTTTACGGATGAGATAAAACATAAATAGGGTTTAAAAATCCGAATTTCCAATTTTGCCCCTAAACAGAAAATAGGGTGGGGGTTGGTTCACCTAAACGGCTCAAACTTCTGGCTCATGGTTGGACCCCCAAACGAACTCCGATTTTGATGATCTTTGGCTCGTTGGAAAGGTCTTTCGACGATCTTCGATTTGGTACATTATTTGCATCAATCGGATTCTCCACCACTGATCTACAGATATTCCAAAATTACCCTTTTCACACTATCGAGACTAATCTTCTCTCTTCACTTAAACTCTAAGAGAGTTTTTGAGTCATTATAAGGGTCATCTACCAACATTTTTTTTAATTTCCAATCCTTAGGGCTCGAATTGAATGGTCCACAATTGTCGCCGAATCAAGGCCCAGGTTCTCGGTCTTAAAACCACGGGTTAAAGGGGTAGAAATCTGGGGGATTTCACACTAAGTCACTTAGGCACAAAAGCCCTAAGCAACTTAGGCACCAAAGCCCTAAGCAACTAAGGCACAAAAGTCCTAGGATACTTAGGCGACCGACCTACTGAGGTTGATAAAGTAAAAGTTCCCCGAGCACAAGAAAATGATACTTGGAAAGAAAGGAATAACGATTGACCAAAAAACATCTTTGGAGATTAAAATTATATTCCATTTCAAACAAGGAGTCATCCATACAAAAGGAGTCATAACCTTAAAAACTCAAGGACGCCAAAAAGCAAAATTTACAAGGAAATAAGCTAAGGTGTGATATTTGGTTTCTTCAGACTGGATCCATTCTTCGAAGAGGAAGTTCCCGAGCTACCAACCTCGGGCAAAGGATCCCAATTAGAATCTAGAAACTCAGCCACTTCCACTGGTTGCGGCTTAGGAAACCTAGCTCGGGAAACACACCAAGAAGGACGGGGAATCTTAAGATCGTCATAAATCCCAGGATCGATCAAATCTTGAAACCGTTCCAAATCCAAGTCTTTGAAAGCTGCAATGATACCTTGATAGGCATGACGACGAGCATAAATGTACCCCGGTGCAGCGACCTTGGTCATGAATTTCTTACAGCTGGATGTCTTGACCCACCTTTTAATCACCTCAGCCCGAAGCTCGGTAGGGATATCTTCGAAAACACAAGGAGCTTTCTCCTCAATTGCCTTCATCAACTTGGCCACCTGGTGATCCGAACTCTCTAACTTGGCACGGAGGCTAGAAATCTCTGCATCCTTGCTGACCAAGGAACCTTGGGTTTCCTCCAGGCTAGTCTGAAGAGAAGATTTCTCCTGCTCTATAGCTTCATTTCTTCCTTTCAAGGCAGCAACCTCACTGAGAAGCTCGGCTTCTCGTGCAATTAAAGAATCCTTGCTTGCTTTCCAGGAAGACGCCTCAGTTTCCAACTCCTTAAGACGTTGCTCAGATTTCTGCAAAGCAAAGTAATCCTCCCGAGCAGCGTGAATACTTTGACCTACAGATTGAACCATAGCACAGGCCATCCTACACACAAAAGGATTGGTCAGAATACATTAAGGAAAGGAAAGAAACGACCAAAGAACTACATAGACATCACTTACCTAACTGTAATAGCATGGGCTTTGAGACGACCAAAATTCTCAAGATAAGCCATGTCAGCAGGAAGAAGCACCCCAGACATCCACTCATTAGCAACTCGAGAAATAACAGAAGAGGTTCCATCAAAAACCGAGGAGCTAGCATCTAATGACCAATCAGGTCGAAGAATGTGGGATGACCCTGAAGCTCCAGCCTCCGACCTAGGGATGTCCCTAGTGGACGTGTTTTCTCCCATTGAGGGAAGAGGCTCAGAGTCTGCCTTCTCCGAGCTGGCCATTTTCTTCGAAGGGCGGGGAGGCAGGTCGCCAGTTTTCTCCTTTCGAACCCTGGCTGCTTTTCCCTTGGGGGAGGAGACTGGATCACTTGGAGCCTTATCCGACTTAGTCGGATGTTTCTTTTCCACTTGCTGCATCGTGGCAGCAACATCCTCAAAATCATCTTCTCCGAGCATCACTACATCATTTTCCCGAGTAAGATAACTTGGAATATGAGAAAACACATAGACAAAAAGCAGAAAACTCTCTTACCAGTTAAGAACCCCCAGTGATGAAGGATATTCGGATATTCCGGACAATATCCGTTCATAGCAAGCAAGTTCCGATCTTCAGTAGGAATCCTCCGAATTCGATCCCTTGCTTCCTGTTCGGAATGAGAAAGAGGAGGAATAGCATTTGAATCCTCCCTAGGTCGTTTAGGCCAGGAGGTCGGAAAGCTGGGAGGGGAAGGGGACCGAACAAAGAAATACCGGGACCTCCAACCTTTGGTATTGGTCGGAAGAGTACCCGATCCTACAAAGTTACCTACCCATCCAGTTTGCAAAGAAGTTCGTTTGGAGAGATAGAACCAACGATTTTGTTCTTGTTTTTTATACATAAAAATTTGAAGGAATAAAGGTAAGGTCGAAATAACACCGACCTCAGACTGCTTACAGAATCCCCAGAAGCAAATTATGTTACGCCAACTATTTGGCGCCAACATTCCTGGACAAACCCCAAAATGATTAAGTACATCAGAAAAAATTGGGTGCACTGGAAGCCTGAAGCCACTGACAAAGGCATTTTCATACACTACAAACTCACCAGGAGAAGGTCGGTGAGCCCGGTCATGAAAAGAAGGAACTCTTAGTATAAAGCTATCAGGAATGGAGTACCGAGCTCGGATATCCTCCAAATCTGTTTCGGTAAGCTCGGACGGATAAAAACTGGGACCCGAGGTACTAGGGTCGAAATCTATGTGCTCGGAAGTCCTAGGACGACTTCTCTCAAAAGCCAAGGCTGAAGAAGAAAGCTTACGCAGCCAACGCGTCCTGTTCGTACTGAACCGACTACGAATACTTAGTGAAGTTAATTCAGCATCACTAAGTAGGTTGGGACGACTACCAGGAGACAAGGTCGGATCAAGTTCAGTGTCACTTTCTGTGTCACTGTAACCAGAAGAAGCAGCTCCACTGTTCTCAGAACGAACAGAAGAGCTCCCAGAAGATGGGGGAATAGGGGAAGATCTAGAGGGCCTAGAAGCTTTCTTCTTAACACCCATATATAAAAATAAAAAAAAACACAAAACGGCTACACGAAGGCTAGAGTTGCAGAAATGAAAGAGCAGACGAGCAAAACCCAAGGAAAATAAAAAGAAAAACAGAAAGGGTAAAGCACGCTCAGAATGCAACACTAAATGAAAAATAAAGTGGATAAAAATGACCAGAAGAGGAAGACAAACTTACTTGTGAAAGGAATTGAAGAAGGAGCTCCTGTGAAGGTCGAAAAGAAAACACTGCAACTCGTCTTCTCCAACAGATACGAAAATGAACACAGTAAAAAGTGAAGTAGGAAATGCGAGGCCAGGTTTTATATACTCTCTAAAAATTCCAATCGGATGGATAAAAAGGAGAGTAGGAAAAAACCCTAATCTAAAGATTCCTAGGACATTATCATCTAATAGACCAAATCAGGAGTTCTGAAAAAGATCCCAATCGAACGATAGAAATTCTGAGCCAAGAAACGTTTGAAATTCGTGATTTTTGAACTTCTAAAAACGACATGATGATAAATCATAAATGAGATGCCACTTGTCATTAAAGCAGAACGTGCAGAAAAGTAGTGCGCCGTCATTACCTATTTTCAAGGCGCAGTATAAATGAAGGATGACGTCAGCCATCAAACTTCAAAAACCAGAAATGCTGTGGATATTACCACAAGTAATACTGGTCGGAAATGTCATCATAGTCGGTCATCAAATCTCTAAAGCCCGACCAAATAAAGCTCGGACTTCAGAGACTGGGGGGCTTATGATGAGGAAAGAATAAATAGGCTTGAACGAACTTGGTTCAAGCCCAGTTCAACCAGATCTAAGCCTAGTCCGACCTGACCAGTTCGGTTGAAGCGACCAGATCGGAATCAAACCAGTTCGGTCTGGGCTTAATCCGACCAGCTCGGATTGCCAACGGACCGACCAAGTCAAGGTCAGTCAAACAAAATCAAAGGCTGAGTAACAAGGTAGATCTGAATAAGATTCTAGCCAAAGAAGCAGTATTCAGTCACGACTCAACTACTCGTGTTTGAGTAGGACTCAATGACTAAGAGTCAGATCACAACCTAACTAGGGTTTGAGTCTCGCTAAAACTCATACATAGAAAATCTATAAGAAGGTAAGGAGGCACAAGAGAAAGGTACGCTGAATAGAATTATCACTATTCGTATTATTATTGTTCATTACTTTCTTGCCTTCCTTAGTCGGATTTCTAACTAGATCGTCGGAGTTGAAAACTCGACCTCCACGGTCGAGCTCATCTGTGCAGGTTTAACCGGCTGAAGGGACGAACAGGATTGTGCAGCAACACTTCCCTTTCTAGTTAATAGTTTCAATCTCTCAATCTATAACACATACATATGGATTCAATCTATTTGGTGATCATGTATGTGGCAGCAAATCATCATCCCTCTTTGTGTGGTTACCACTATCAATCAAACTTTATCTCTTGTCAAGCTTTATGTACCTTAAAAACTCTTGTGATAGCCTTTTCTTTCTCTACGTGTAGCTTTCTTAAATTGAATTGGGTAGAAGCTGCAATTGCTCTTCTAGATAGAGAAAGATGGCCTCTCTCAGGTCGGGTGTCAGAGAAATATGTGATACACATTGGACAAATCAAATTAAAGCAAACTTTTGGTGACATTTTTGGTTTAAAGTAAGTTCAGAGATGCCAACAAATCAGTCAGTTTTGAAGCTTCCACTTGCTTTACAATTTGAATGGTCTTCTAACCACTCCACTTTTTCACTTGGATGTCCTAAGATCTTTGGGGACTCTTTTTCTTTTCAGTTTCTTTGATCTTGGGGAGATCTAAAAGGAGAGACTAAAAAGAACTTCTTTTTCTCTCTGGTTTTGAAAGAAGCTCTACCATGAGAACACGAATCCAAAAGCACTGTAATCATGGTCTATACAGGACCACATTGACAATGCATGCATGCCACATACTGCTTCCACTAGATTCCTTAGAAAGCAACTTTAAAAATTAGTTTGGATTCTCTAACGAACATAGCTAAAAGGGCCATGCATGAAATAGAACCCTCTTGAAGATGACTTGTAAAAACCTGAAAAGAGAAGAAAGAAAGTGGTACATTATAGTTGAAAAGTGTTTGCAGCAAATAGATTGCCAAGAAAAAAAAAAGAGGTTTTCCCTCCCCCACATGATGTTTTAAGTATCAAACATTGGAAAATGATGTACACTGCACAGTGCATTCCCTTTCACAACCTCTCCACCAACCTGTATCTTTCTCCTTTAATTACTGACCTTCCCTGAGCCAGGCAGGACCAGGTCTGGGCTGAGCACTGAAAACCCGGCATGGCCTCGGTCTTCAGCCAGTCCCGGTTACGTCGGTGACCGCCAATGAAGATAAGAAATTAATTCTTTTTAAAAGACTTGCTCATGATAAACCATTAAAACATTGAATATGTTGCTGATACCATTAGACTTGTCTGCTTCCTGATCAATGTGACTAGTCATTCTTAAACCTATGGAAAGTGATGTATTCAGATACCAGTCATGCAAGTGAATATCTGTCCTGGTCATTGATATATATTCTTATGGGTCAGCTAGAGTTGCTGTGGAACCTCATACATTTATATACATTATATAAAGGTGAAGATGGACTACAAGGGGGAGGGTTACCACACAATATCAATAAGTGAAACATACATGGCAATGGCTGAAGTGCTGCTTTGTCATCAGTTATACTGTAAGACAAAGAACTCGAACCTACCAGATTGAGATGGATTGATAGTGTTCTTACTTGGGACCACTTTGATAATGCTTAGGGTGTATTCTGGCCCTTTTTGGAAATTGCATTTGTCAGGCACTGCACTGCATCTTATGGCCTAAAGTTGCAAAAACATATTCTTCCTCTGCTGTTATAGAATACCACCATGTATCATCTCAGAGAGTTTTGGCTGATGTTTCAGCTTGCACCTGGGTCCCGACAAAACCGCTTCTTCTTCAAGGCTTTAGGGTTGCAGTATGGGGAGCTGGGTCAATGAGTCTCGCCTTATAGCTCATGGTAACTGTACTAGCTTGTTCCATTGACAGATCTGGGATCCTTTTCGGCATGATTGTAAACATAAATGATACAACAGGAAGCTGAGAAGTAAAGATTTCTTTGGAAATAAATACTGATGATAGAAATCTCAGTTACGTTCAAAGATAGCCATGGTTACTGCCATCACTAACAGAAGCTGATTTTTCAGAAAATTCAAGTTAAGATACCGTGTTCCCCCAGCCATTGCTGCATAGGTTACTTCCAGATTTTCCTATTCCAAATAACTCATGAAATAGAATTTTTTTAACTACGAAAGGGTGCTACTGTGGCCTCCAGAAATTCCTGATTTCATTTCATTTTCCATTTATAAATCCATTTATAAAGGAATATTGTATCACTGTGCTTCACTTTACAAACCATATATTTTTTGTTTTTTTGGTGTAACCACTTTACTAACCATATAGAACCTTAGCCACTTTCCCTACTTGCATCCTGGAAGATCCAAGCTGATGCAGTGACAACTCAATTTAGTGTGATGCGCACTAGGAATTGCACAATTTCAGGTGCGCAACAAAGCCAGTGAAGCATGAAACTGCCCACGGACCTGCTTCCCATGGCATCAAGAGTATGGAAGGAATAAACCTCTCCATTAGCCTTTTCTTATGTAACCACATTAAATGGGCAGAAGCTCTCAATAAAGCACAACAGAACTCATTCCTACCAAAACAATCAGAAAAAAGAAAAAGAAAAGTAGAAAGCCCTAATAAAACTCATGATGGAGCTAATATTCTTCTAACTTTTCAATTACATTGATGATCCAACGGTATTTGACCAGTAAGGGACCGGATCAGCCTTCTTGATCCTGTAGATTTCACCTATTTTGGGTCAGAATCAACACAATCTGGAAAAATCTAGATGGAGAACTTGTACAATAAACATTACAAAATTTTCAACAGCATCTACTAAAAGGAACTGGAAAATTTTCTTTCAAATTGTCCCCAATAAGGAAGCTGTTGATTTTTATCAATCTTGCCGACCAATGAGAGATGACCGAAGGATACCAGCATGTAGATACAAACCAAGAAGAACTAATAAGTTTGGTATTCCACCAGCCCCTCAATTCCTATATCCAAGAGCCTCACTCTGAAGATGTTGATTATCCTCTAACAGACGATCATACTCAAGAAGTAGATCCTCAGATTGTTTCTGAAGGGCAGCAACATGAGCTTCAGCAGCAAGGACCTTCTTATCCTTCTCTTCACATTCCAATTTCAGCTTCTTCATGTTTTCTGTCAAATTTGACATCTCTTCCAAGAGCAATTTGAGTTCCTTGGAAGCTTTCTCTTCTTTCTCTTTGATATGCTGGTGATCTTTCTGAATCTTCTCAAGTTCTTTTTTGGATGCCCTAAACCCGGATAACTTGCGTAGATAGTGGTGCAAACGGTCAATTACAAATCCAAGAAATAAAGAATATCCTGCAATATTAAGTCTATTTTTAGGTATAAATTAGAAAAAACTTCGTCAGGCAATAATCAATTGTTTCGACAGCATATATCTTTACAAGATGGGTTATGTGAGTCCCTCACTACTTGCTATAATCCCAAGCTTGAGCCACATATAAGCTCTTGAATCAAACCGTACAGGCAATAAACAATTTTCCTGGCATCATGACTCTTCCATCCAGTAGATCAGTTGATATGCTTTTAGCAGTGGTGGCAGCCTCTTATGTAGAGGCTGTAAGTCCAAGGAGGTCATCGGTTCAAACCTCCGCTGCTACCACAACTTTCCCCCTCCCCCCGGGCCTGTGGGCCCCCAGTCGCTATAAATGGTTGATGATTACAATAGCAGTATACAGCTGTTCATCAATGAGATGGTAAGGAACAGATGACAATATCCATAAAAACTAGGTCAACAACAAACAATGTAGAAACATCATATGAATCAGAGGATATTAAACTAAATATATATCGGCATTCTTAACACATTGGATTAATGGACATGACTAAACGCTCAAACTTTCAGAAGTACACAATTTCTTTCACTTACAATCTAATTGTTTGGAAGGAGATAAACACTTAATGTGAGTAGTATTATTAATTGTTTCATTTTCTCATAAAAATTAAATGAACAACATTCAATAACGTGATACTGAGTTTAATGCAGCAACACAATGGTTAGTGCATATACTAATAAAAGACCATTTTCCAATTCACGAGTTACATTTTAAGGACCCATAGCCCTATTTCACATAACCCTAGCATATGAAACACCACTCTTTTTTCAGAATATTGGCCAGTGCTATAGAGGTTGAAAATACCAAGTCCCACCCTCCCAAAATAAATAAAAAGGAAGCAGCAACAGCATTTAAATGTTGAAGGCATCTATAGAGAAAAACCTCATCCTGCAGTTGTAATGAAAATGCTAGCCTTCTTTTCTGGCCCCAATTTGCCATTGTAATTCTGTTCAAGATGAGCTAAAGGCAGCTTTTAAAGCACTGAGGTTAGAAACTGTTGGCTGAGTTCAAGTTGTTGGAAAGGTTCCATTTCAATTGACTTGAAGATGACTTCAGATTTTTGGCTGTTGTTTCAGATTTCTATGCTCATCTGCTCAACTCATCAGTTGAAGATCAATATGTTTGAGTCATCCACTCATCAGTTGAAGATTATTACCATATATATGTTCAGGTAATCAGCAAGAACTTTATCTTTGATGTTGGAATATAGCAATGATGCATATTTATTTGGTTCACAGCCTGATGCCGTCTAGTATACAACATTTAATGTTGTTTAGCACCAACCTAATGCGGAGTCATCTGTGATCTACAACAACCTAATGTTTTCCTTTCCTCTTTTTTTTTTTTTTTTTTTTTTTTTTTGATGAATAAATTAATTCATTAACCAAAAGGAGAGAAAGGGGGAGGGGAGTAGATACAATAGCACACTAAGGACCAAGCCTAACCAAATTAAGACACAAACATCAGCAGGAAACCTAAGCAAGCTTAGGGAACAAAAAGAAAGAAAACTAGAATCTACTTCCTCCCTTTGTTCTTTTTCTTCCTCCTACTATGAGACTTAAAGTCTACAATAAAGTCTCCATTCATATGATGACAACCCTTGGTACTACGATTACTTTGCCTACAACTGGTGTGATTGCAGTCAAGCTCAAGGCAATCCTTAAGGATATCAGTGTCCTCAATAGCAATAGTGTTCTCAACAGGTTAGCTTCTTTCAAAGGCTCTAGGAGGGGAATAAACCTTCATGGGTGTCAGGGAAAGAGGGATCAGCGTCAGCAACCTCTGAAGGGGAATTCAAAGGGGACAAAGCCACAAGGAAGTGGGAGAACAAGATGGGGCTGGTTATGCTCTTTGAAAAATAAGAAATCGCCAATTTGGAGGGAATAGAGGGGATGGGCTGCATAGAAAGGGAGGGGGAAATGGGTTGGGAAGGGTTACAAAGGGGAAGGAGTGGGCCGTGTCTAGAGAGGTTGGGTAGAGGTCAGGACTTGAGAAGAGAGCTACAAATAGGCTCTAGAGAGGGGGAGAGGGTGTGAGGAGACACGGGCTTGGGGGGCGGGGGGGAGGATACGGGGCCTATGGGAGAACGAAGGCCTATTCAAGGTCAAGGAAGACAGATGGAGAGAGGAGTGGGGCGCAATGGGGAGTTGGGGAAAGAGGAGGGTTTACTTCCGCAGAGGCAGAGGGGGCAGCCACGGCAGGGGACGGCAGGAATTTTCAACTGAAGCAAGGATTTTAGGGTCCAAGAGAGAGAAATGGTTCAGGTCAAGGAGTGTTGTCTGGCCTTAGGCATAAGCAGAGGGCGGACTTTTAGCCTGGCTGACCTAGATCTGCCTTTGGGCAAGACATCAATGGATGTTTTGTTAAGACTCCTGAGAGGGCTTCTCTGCACAGGAATGGTGGCCAAAACTGCTGCAAATTAGGCAACGGGGTGGTCTCCAGTCATAACGGCTTCCTGAGAGTAGGCAGAACCTGATTCTTCTTTGAAAGATATCATAGAGGGAAGGGGGTCTTTGCCGAGACCTTGATGCAGACTCGGACAATGGTTAGGTGATCTTTTGCTAGAGTTCTTTTGTCTAAGAAGAGTGAAGTGCCAAGAGCAGAGCTCACTAGGCTCAACCCCTCAGCACACCAGTAATGGTGGGGGAGCCAAAGAAATGAAACCCAAAGAGGTAATGAAGAGAAATCCTCCCAGGTGAGTTGCAATTCATGATGCCATTGCCGGAGGAATAACGGTTTCTTTACTAGCATTCAAGACCCTCTGATGTAAACCATGTCTAGGGTTAGGGGCATTTTAATAATTTCCCTAGACTTAGGGTTTGCCTAGGAAAGTCCAACAAAGGCAGAAGAGTTTTTAGGGTTTCTAAGGTACTTTAAAGCCTGCTAGGACTGAGATTCGGATCTGAATCTTCCTGTAAACTGAAACTCAGATTTGAAATTTGAAGGGTTTAGGAAAGACTCAGCTAGGGTTAGGGATGGGGGAGGGGATTGCTGTAACTGTAGTTCAGAGCCACAGGAGCTGCTGTTCAGCAGGTTCAGAACTGAGGTGGTTGGTCTGGAACTTATAATATGTTCAGAACTTGAGATAAAGTCAGATTTCAATAAAATAAAAATTCTGCAGAATCTCAAGGAAAAAGATGAAGTGCAGGTTTTCTTAAAATTCGGCAAAATAAAATTGAATTGCAGAAATACTGGCAGGGCTTAGGATTAGGGGCAACCCTAATGGAGGTGAAAGAGGCTGGGAATTAGGGTTTCCCAATCGGAGTAGGATATTGCTGCCGTGGGAAAAGAGGGGAATGCGTGAGGGAGGGTCTAGGGCTTGAAGGAAACTAGAGGAGAAGGGGCAGGGGATAATTGCAATAGGGAGAGGAGGTTTTCGAGGCTCAAACACAAGGGGAGGGGGCTGGAGAGGCTACAGTGGGGGTGAGGCTGGTGTTGGAATCTTCTACTTACTTGGGGATTGATGAAATAGGCTGGAATGTCAAAGGAACTTGCTGGATTTGCTGAATTGACCTTCTGAACTTGATTATTGACTGCGTGAAAGCTCTCAATAGACAACCGCAGGGTCCCCCTCAAAGGAACCCTGCCACTCACTCAGGCAATACTCAAATTCTTAAATTCATCAAATCTCTATATTACAATGCTAGAAGCCTAGAATAGGCTATTTATAGCCTAAAAATAAAAGACTTCAACTGGGGTTGGGAATCCCTAAGGGTGCGTTTGTTTGCAAAGGTGGGGTGGGAAAAAAGGGGTGGAAAAAAAAAACATGTGGGTCCCATGTGTAGTGGGGTGAGGGAGAAGGAAAGGAAAGGAAAGGATTTCGTGGAAAAGTGATAGTGGTGGGTCCCACTTTTTACTTTTCCCAACTTTCCCACAAAGTCCCACCAAATATGTGGGGTTTTAAAATGGCTTGGGGTGGAAAAGTTGGGCTGCCACATCACCAGACAAGTTTCCTTGATTCAAGGAAACTTGTCTCTCACTTTCCCACCCCAAGCAACCAAACAATCTACCATTTTGGGATTTAAGGGAAAAATAAAAAATCTACACTCTTTTCAAGAATTTTTCCACCCCTTTTTTCCCACCCCACCTTTTTTCCAGCAAACAAACGCAGCCTAAGAGATAAGGATCCCAACTTTAGACCAAAACACTCAAAACGTAATCAAATTACTATGTGACCACAACCCTAGGCTTAGAATCTTGTAAAGACACTTGACTTGGGACTTAAACTTCACTTCCAAATAAAAACAACTCTAAAGATAAAAACCCCTTCGGATAATGAATCTTATCTTATCCACAACTAACTCAACACAAGTTAAACTCTCAAATAACTTCCAAACTACTAACTCAAGCAAAAAACCAGAAGTAGATCCATGACCCTTGGATCAAGGGGAATCTATCTAGACCCATATTGAAAGAGGCTGGTAAATGACCAAAATACCCTGGGGGGGGGGCATTCAGCCAGCTTGGATTGGCCACTTGGATCTAGATCTTGGGACCCAATTAGGGGGGGTCCTTGTGTTCACATCACCCTCCTTCAAGAGCCCTTCTTTGTCTACTTCATCTGAAAACTTGAACAAGAAGAACCCATCATCGACCAAGAAGGTTTCGAGAATGCCAGATGGCTTCCATTGTTTGGTCATGGAAAATTTTACAATGTGGAAAGGGGGCCAAGAACCAAGGAAGTGGCCTACAATGCAGCACATAGGTTAGTCTAGATTCTCAAGTTAACTCTGATAATTGAATTATGAACATGTCTAATGTATTAAACTTGTTTGAATTTTCAACTTTGAGCATTAATGTATGAATATATGATGTGTACCATAGGCCATTCAAGGTTTTACTCCACCACAGTGATTTCTCAATTGAGGGTCCAAAGTATAACTTACATTTACACTATTTGTTCATGAATCTGAGGTCACCATTGCGTTTAGGAGAGCTGAAATAGGCTGGCCAGCAACTTTAACCCCAGATGACCCCTAATACCCCTCAAGTTGGGGAGAAAATTTCCCACCAACTCGGTGAGATCTCGCCTAGCAAGCCAACTCTCTATTTTAAGTTGGCGAGATGGCCTCGAGATTGAGATCTTGAACCATGGGCTAGATTTCCATTTCTAGTTAGATTAGGAGTTGTATTTTATTTTATCTTGTTATTCAAGGAATTACTTGATAGTTGTAACTCTTCTGGTTACTATTTTATAGCGGTAGGGAAGAGTTGAGAGTTGAGACTCAATCAGTTCGACTTGCAGCAGTTTCTTTGTGCTGCCTATTTTCTACTTCTGTCCTAGTTATTGGATTAGAAACATGAACTAGGTCTTCTACATATTATTGTTGCTGATTCAGGGTATTTTTCCAGCAATTTTCGAAGTTCAGTTTCTTCATATAACCTGCTGATGTTGCTGCTTCCTTGACGGCTACCTCTATCTCACTGGAGGCTGACTCAGTGCAACTTGGGTCGCACTTTGGTGGCTTGATTTTCCTAATCTGGGCCAGCCAAACTTCCCTGTGGATGTTCTTTTTGTTCAGGGTATCTGTTGACATTTTTGCGACCTTCTAATTCCTGCTTTAGTGTTCAGATCACTTTGCAGTCTTCAGCTTTAGTTCTCAGCGGTACTCCCTTCAGTAGTACCATTGTCCTCTTATATGCTACTGTCTGTGGGTGCTGGACCATTAGCAATCTACTGCTATCAAGTTTTCTGGAGTACCACTGATAGCCCCACAAGTTACACGCTTGTCCCTAGATCAGCATGGTAATGTTACTGCTTATCTGAGGATTTCTAAACCTATTTGAAGGAACCTTTGGTCACTGCTAGAAGATTCTTTTGGTGGCCGGAATATTACATCTCCTTGCTACTCTTGTCTTTTCTCAGTTTTCTCAGACCTGAGAAACGGATATCATATCCTGTTCTATCCACCTATCTTACGACGTCCTTCTGACCCGCTGATATTGGATCAACTAAAATCACACAATATTTTCTGCTAGTATCTACTGCTACTTTTGACAGATTATGCTTCTCACTATTACTACATCATGAGCAACCAATATTCAGACAGATATTGAAAATTATTTCTTGGGACCTTACTCATACATTAACCCTTTTTTTTTTGGGGGGGGGGGGGGGGGGGTTCAATGAATAAATAGTTCATTAGCCAAAAGAAGAGAAGGGAAGGGGGAGAGAGTGAAAGAAGAAAGCAAAGGACAAAGCCCCCCCAAAACTAACAGGCCCTAAGAAAAGCACAGCAAAGAAAGAAACTAGGCACTAAAGGCCGAGATTAAAGAGCCAAGACAAACTCCAAGTACAAAACTACTTTTTCCCAAAATTCTTCTTCTTCTGTCTAGAAGACTTGAGCTCCACAATTAAGTCTTCGTCTAGGTGATGGCACCCTTTATTTGATTAGCTACTTCCATTACGACCCTAAAGCGGAGGAGAAGGGGTTTAGAATCAGAAGAACCCCCAGTCTCAGTATTGCAGGAGGCCACCTGCCCGCCATAACTACCCTCAATTATCGAAATTTGAGCCTGAGGATGGTGATTGGACGGCTGGGAAGAGCAAGCAGGGACTGTCCCCATAGAAGGAGAAGAAAAGTGGGCTGAGAAGGGAAGAAAAATGGGGGTAGGGCCTAAGGAATAAGAGAGAGGGGAAGAAGGGGGTAACATGGGCAATGTCGGCCCAAGAAGAGACGGGAGAAGGGGGAAACTCAGGGGACTGGTTAGAGGGCTGGGGGGGGGGGAGGGGAGGGAAGGGTGGGCCGCAAGAGGAGAAGGGAGAGATGGGGGCACAGTGGGCTTGGGATGGGCCAAGGAAGGGGGAGGAGTGGCCGAATGGGTGGGGGGGAGGGAGGTAAGAGGGGGATTAGGGGGAGGAGAGGGTTTAGGTCGAGAGTGAAAGGGGGATTAGGTGGACTAGGCCAGCCCAGAGTGAGTGTGAGAAGAGGAAGAGGGGCAGGTACGTAAGCCCACAGAGAAAAGGGAAACAGGGGGCCTGAGAGAGGGACATGACAGTAGTTGAGAGACAAGAGAAAGGGAGGGGGAACTCACAGGAGGAGAAGAGAGAAGAGGGAAAAAAAATCGAGAGAGCAGCAACAGGGGCAGCAGTTCAAGAGCAGGGGAAGCTGGGGAGCAAGGGTACAACAGTTTTAAACAAAGGAGGGGAGATCAAGGTGAGCACAGGGTCAGAGGACCGCAGGGTTGCAAAGGCGCAAGGATCCATCTCAGAGGAAAGAAACAATTCAGGCCCGTGAGGGAAGAAGAGCAGGCGAGCCTAGCCATCAGCGAGCCAAATTCAGCGGGATGTAGCGATTGTTGGCAATTTCTTGGGAAGTAGAGATCTAGTGCCAGATTGGTGCCACCTTTGAAGCGCCTCTGACCCCAACTGGGTTTGCGAACATCGATGGGTGTTTGCGCAAGGATTATAGGCCCAGGAGGGTTTAAGGCAACCATTATAGAAGGAGCAGCGTCGTTGATGGCTGCTGTAGACAAACGGTTGCTACAAATATTAGCAACCTGGCCAAAGCATTTCAAACAATTGCGAAGAAACCCAATCATATGTTACAGGCTATTCAAACGAAAACTCATGGTCGTCTTCAACCAAAATGTGGGAAGGCAGAGGCTTGGAGGCGGAGATGTCAACAAAGATGCGAGCAAAGGACAAGCGGTCCATTCTCATCTTTCAAACATCAGAGCGGAGGGGGAGGCCAACGACTGAGCCTATCCTGCTCAAGCATTTTACATTCCAAAACTTCAGAGGCAAACCAGGCAACTTAATCCATAAAAGGAGAAATAAAGTCGATCTTATAGAGGAGGGAAGATCGTTCCCACTGCTTGAGAAAAAATTGGTAGGTCACTTACAAGCCATGGAGATCCATTGATAGCCCTATCCTTGTCTTCTGTGGAGGAAAGGTTGAATAAGAACGTGTCATTGTCAAGAAGAAAGACTTCCAGGTTGCCCCAGATACCATTGCTTAAAGAGGGAGGTTTTACTACATTGATGGAGGGGCAAGGGCCAAGAAACTACCCAACCAATGTAAATTTCTAATGAGAGATGCCTGGTTCAAGAGCAAGAGCAGCAGAGGGGCAGGGGATACAAAGGAGGACCCAGAAGGGGACCCCGGGGGGGGGGGAGATAAAGGTGAGGTTCAGACAAACAGGTTAGTTGGGGTTTTGGAGCAGTGAAGAGGGAAGACCATGGTAAGGGGTTAGCAAGATATCTCCTAAATCACGTGCATAAAGCCTCCATGCAATCTGATCCTGCCCCACCCCCACCCCTCCACCCCACTGGCCCACCCCACCAAAAAAAAAAAATATATCTAGAAATCATCTCACCAAGTGAAATTTGGGGCTATGACACAATTCATGCGAACAGTAACGCGAAAAGACTTTAGGTGTTTTTTTCTTGGCCTTCAAAAAACCTGTTAAGAGCAAGAGCAGCAGAGGGGCAGGGGATACAAAGGAGGACCCAGAAGGGGACCCCGGGGGGGGGGGATAAAGGTGAGGTTCAGACAAACAGGTTAGTTGGGGTTTTGGAGCAGTGAAGAGGGAAGATCATGGTAAGGGGTTAGCAAGATATCTCCTAAATCACGTGCATAAAGCCTCCATGCAATCTGATCCTGCCCCACCCCCACCCCTCCACCCCACTGGCCCACCCCACCAAAAAAAAAAAAGATCTAGAAATCATCTCACCAAGTGAAATTTGGGGCTATGACACAATTCATGCGAACAGTAACGCGAAAAGACTTTAGGTGTTTTTTTCTTGGCCTTCAAAAAACCTGTTAAGGTGGCTTAATCTTGTCCTTTTGGACTGTTTATGCCTAGGATCTACATCACACGGAATAGTATGCATGCCTTTCCACACCACTACTCCTAGTGTTGTTTTCAGTCTGTCCCTAGCTTTTTTTTCAGTTACTCCAATACGAAGCAAATCACTCACCCGCATTGGAGCATCCAAAGGCCTCCGCTGAACATGCACATGCCACCTCCAATGACTTTCGCACAGCTTACTGCATATCAAAGCTATTCCCAAATCATCTCTTATATGATCATTTCTTACTATATCCTTGCTACTGTGCTACTACACTAAGTCTATCTACATGATTAAATAATTCCCCAGCATTCCTCATCATCCATCATAGTAAGTTGAATGATTGTGAAATAATTTTTCCTTAAGTTTTAATGAGAAAATCAATCACATATTTTGGGTGCACCTCTCCATTTTATTATCCTTTTCTAATGCTCTATGGAATATCATACTTTGTATCACCTTCTTTACTTACCGGGGTCTGATATCTAAAATAATGATTTTGCAGGATCTCTGACATATCATTTTTCACCACCTCAATTTATGTCCTAGTCTGACTAAAATACACTGTCCACTCTGTCTCATTCTAAATTTCTTACAACTTATGATCTTAAGTTTGATCTCTGTAATTCCATCTTGGCTTTAACTCCTGCTCTTGTCACAACCAACAAACAATATTATCAACAAAAAACATATATCAAGGAATCTCACCTGGAATGTTTTTGGTTGGATCATCCATGATATGCACAAACAAGTAAGGGCTTAAAGATTGATCTTCTTTAATTTAGTGAATCTAGGAAATTGTCCCATCTTTCTATAAGTCTCATAAGTATATAGCTCCCATCATGGATTTTTCCCGGCATAGAAACCAAATTGTTTCTCCATTGTAACTGTTTTTTTATCTTGGGTGGGATTCATTACCCTCTTCCATAATTTAGTGGCATGACTTATTAAGTTTTATGCCTTGATTTTGCTGCAGCTCTGAATATCACACTGATTTTCATAAATCAGATCCACAATATTACTCCTCCATTCATTTGCCATATTCCTTGTACAGTTGTACTTAATGTTATTAAACAACTTAGTTAAGTAAGATAAACCACAGGAGGATTCTATCAAAACCTTTCAACTCAGGATTCAAAAGACAAATGTAGTCCGTCTTTGAACCACAATATCGTTTTCTCTACTATTCATAAATTTGTAAAATACCAAAACAACCAAAGAAATGGAAACCTTCTGAGAGCTGTGCTCATCAGATCTGTTCTCCAGTCCTCCAAGATCTACTGGTGTAGAACCTTTGCTCTCCCTAAATTCACTATCCACACTATGGAATCCCTCTTCTGCAGCTACCTTTTGGAAAGGTCAAGAATCCTCCAAGTTTCTCCACCCTATCAGTTGGGCTTCTATTTGTATACCCAAATCCAAAAGCGGCCTTAGCATTAAGAAGGATTAGGGATTACAATGTTGCCAGCCTCTTCAAGCTCTTCCAGAAAATCTCTTCAAAAGAGAATTCCATTTCAGACAATTATCTCTACTCCTATCTCCAAAGAAAGACTCTATTTAGACTATCCCCTCCCCTCCCAACCCTTCTGGGTGATGTAACCTAAATTCTAGGGTTTTGAGATCTGCAACTAAATCCCTAAAATTAGGTCTACTCCAGGATCCTTTCCTTGTGAACAAGCAAACGAAGGATTAATATGGGAAGGTCTAGGGAAAATTTGGGTGTAACAATCAGTAAGATGGTATAGATTTTGGGTTGATTTAGGGTATTGGGGGGGAAAACATGGGAAAGGTTTGGTTAACAAAATCTAAATGGGTTGGTTTAATTAAGAAAGGAAGGCATTTTGGAAAATTAAGGTTTAATGAAATCAAGATGGGATGGGTTTAGGGAAGAATTATGGCTTTGGGTTTACCAAACTTACCAAGGATGGAAAGGGAAGCTTGCGGTTGAGTCTAGGGAGGGTTTAGGGATGGATGGATGAAGGAATGCGTAAAGATGTGGGCTGTTATAGGATTCTCGATTGATCTTGATGGAGTTCTGGAACTCTTGGATGGATCTTGAGCTTTCCCAGTCCTTCTTGATCAACCTTACTTCTCTCTTTCCTTTCTTTCTTCCTTTTCTTTTCTTTTCTTTCTTGCTTCTTTTCTTTTCTTTCTTTCCTTTCTTTTCTTTTTGCTCGTTTCTGAATTTCTTTCTTTCTTCTAATGCTACCACAAGATCCAGTAAAAAAAGAGAAAAGGGGGTGGAAGGGAGAGAAGGGCTGGGGAGGGGTTGCCACAAGGTTTGGGAGGGGTGTGGAAGGGCTGCGATTAGGAGAGAAAGAGAGGGAAGGGTGGCGGCTTGCTGCCGCAAGGTTCAGAAAAAGGGGAACAGGGGTCTGAGACGGGTAGGGAAGGGGGTTTAGGGTGGGGGAGGGGCTGGGGTGTACTTACTGGTCAGGAAGGTCTGAATTCTGAATTTGAGTTGAAGTTGGCTGTCACCACACTTGAAGATGATGAATAATAAGCTGGACCTGTAAAGCACTCAATAAACTTCTATCCCAGGTCATGGGCTATGTTTCCCACAACTCCAAGTCTTTGATTTTATTAAACTTCAACTGATTTGTTCACAAGGAGGTGAGGGCTTTAAATAGCCTACGACTGGAGGGAAAAGGCTTGGACTTAAACGAGGAAACCAAATTGGAGTCAACTACGGAATCCTTTATAGTTTAGGATCCCCTTTACAACTCAATAAATAAACAACCTCTAAAAAGGAATCTTAAAAAATAATAATAAATAAAAAATAAAAAATAAAAAAATAAAAAAAGAAAGAAAGAAAGAAAGAAAGTAGAAACTAAGTAGAATCTCACTTTAAAATTGATTCCAACTGGGAATCCCTCTCTGACTAGGACTGTCAATACTAACTCAATTAAAGAAACAAAAGTAGATATGGACTTAAAAAAATAAAAAGAAAATTACTAGACTACTTTAGTGTCCAAAATAAGTGGGAAAAATACCAAATTACCCCTTGTAGGGTTCAGCCAGCCCACTTGGTGTGCCAATGGGCTTGGTTCTTGGGTCCAATTTATGATTCGGGAACGAGGGGTAGGCTTGCTTACATCACCAGGAGTTGGAGATTTATCCTCCCCCTCCCCCTTACCTTTACAGCTATTTCCTTTTCCATCTTTGGAAGCTCCAATATTTCCTTCTGACTCAGCCCTTGACATCCTCTAGGTATCCTCTTCAATCTTGTGGGGGCTAGAGCTGTCTACTCTTCAAGTATCCCCAAAGAATCCCCTCTTTCCTCTTCATCTCTTTTGGTAATTGGGTCATCCCTCCAAATCCCCCCCCCCCCCAAAAGGAGCTCAACCACATCTGGTTCCTTATCCCTACTCTCCACCCAAGGTCTTTTGGTGTATTCTAGTCTGGTTCCAAGGCCACATCCCCACAACCCTTCACTTCCTTCCCACCGAATCCCTTCTCATTAGCCTAGCCATCCAATCTCCCCACTCTTGCATCTTTTACCCTGAGAAGACTTTAGCCATCTGTTCTTCACCAACCCCCCTTTCTAAGCCCATCTGGGCCTGTGCACTAGCTTCCATCAGGCCCCATAGTAGACACCCTCAGCCATTTGAGCCAGAGTGCCGCTAGTCACCTCCTCCTTTGGTGGTTCCACTATTGTTGACAGAGTAGGAAAGCTTCTTTTCGACGCGTGTGTTTCTCATATTTGGATGGAGCAAAATTTCCACAAATGGACCTCCAAATCCAGACCTCTTGAGCAGATCTGGAAGGCTATCTATACAGATGTCGGCTCCAAACTTTCTCTTCTTGTTCCGAAACCCCTGTTAGACTCCCCAAGGAACAGACTCAAGGTCGTTACATAGGGATTAGATTCACCTTTATTACTCCTAGGTCTGTCTATCCTAGTGCCCCCCCCCCTTCTCCCCCTCTTGTCTTCTTTTCCTTTTTGTGCTGTTATAGCACAGTTTTATTCACCCAAAAAAAATGGAAACCTTATGATGAAGTGCTGTAGCGTTGATCCCTTAAGCTACAATGTTGGGGTTCGCAGAAGGAATGGTATAGAAAAATCTTTTAAGACAATACTAGGAGGTTCCACAGGATCTGTACTGATACTGCCATGAATTTTGTTTGGGTCATGGCAACTGAAGAGTTCACTGGAGCCATATGGGACCTGTTTCTCTTCCACCTGAGATCCAATGCTTACTGTTGATGTATCCGGTCATGGGTTACTCGTGCATATTTTTGGCTTTCTGTAGACCCTAAGTAGTTTCCAACAATTTCACTTCAGTTGTACCAAGAGGTAGTATCTGTTACATGACGCTCCTGTGCTGGCCCACTGCAGAGTCGGAGAGGTCATAATGTATGCAGCCCTACCCCTGCTTCGCAGAGGGGCTATTTACAGAGTCTCCACCCATGAGCACTTGCTAAAAATGGAGCAATCTAATCTTCGCAACCAATGCAGCTTTGCCCATCCACTCAGAAGCATATTGATCAATAAAATACAATCTCTAGTTATTGCTAATATTTTTATCTTTTGAAGAAAAGATTCTATTCAGGTAGACTACCCAACAGAAACACTTAAGAGTATTGCCCTGGTTTATTCTCCATATCGGTCTGGACTCTTAAAGCAAATAACCCCCAGATCGAAGAGTATGGTTATGGATCACTAACTTGGGTGGTTTTCAGGAGTTGCATGCAACATCAAACCGGCCAAGTGGACACTCTGATGTACCCCAAATCTTGTGGACAGATTGACCGAAGGTCACTGCCAACAAGTCAAGTTCTAATCTGAGTTGGGCAGGTTGCAAAATAAACCATCAAGAAAATCTAGGACTCTGAAGATGGTGCATGGGACTGGGGGAAGAGGGGGGTTGCACGTATAATCATGGGGAGGGGGCATCTGCTGTTGCATGGGAGGATAAATAATTGAATTTGAAGATTAAATTTATGACATGACCAGTCTAGACCTTGAATTCTCAATTCAACTGTTAAGAGTTGCCAACATTTTCTGTGAAGTACAATTTTGGAGGATCACCTGCCAAAGGTTAAAAAAAAAAGTTAAAGAGGGTGAAAAGGTACACTGTAGGTGATGAAGAAGACGAAAGGTCAAACGAAGTTGCAGGTTTAATGGATGATGGTGTAGGTTCAGTAGGAGATAAAGAAATGTGTCAAAGTTAAAGAAGATAAGGGGAAGAAATATAAGAGAGAGAAAAAAAAAGAGGCTAGGCAGCGGGGATGGATAGAAGGTGATCAAACACACCTTTCGATTTCCACATAATCCAACATACAATCATTCATTCATCACATCTTTCTTTCATCATTGGATCACATAAGCATAAAAGGCAAATCTGGTGCCGAAGGCTTCTGCATAAGCGGTGTCCAAGAGGCAATTTTCCTATGCAGCCTTACCCTAGTAATTTTTTCTGAGAGATTGTATCGATGCCTGACCTCAGGCTACAACTGTGGTTCACCCCCATTGCACCAAGGCATGTCCCTTGGATTACATTAGTGTATAAATATAAAAGATAATAAAAATGACCCTCGGGATAGATCAATGATCACCTAGAAGTCAACTCCAATAAAGAACCAAATTATTTAGAAATTAATACCATGCAAAGTTAGTTACTTAACCCAAAGTTTTGGACTCCCGGATAGAAACTTACAAGACTCGAATGGAAAACTGAAAAGTTTAATTAAATAAAAAAGAAGATAAATCCACCCGATAACTAGGCCTAGGAAAATGAAAATGAAAAGAAATGTTTGATTATTAAAAGAATATTTCTTTATGTTTCTCTTAACCTTAACTTTGCATTTAAATGATATGGATATCTCATCAACACCCGGCAATTTCCTCACAACAAAAGGATAACTTTCCCATGACATTTTCACAGTTCATGATACATCCTAGTACCACAATTATCTACAGAGGGCATAAATGCCTTGCAAGTGGCCGTGTACTGGCGGTTCAACTATTGATCCAAGAAAAAAATTTAAGGAAGACCAAAATAATCGTAAAGACTAATAAGAAATTGTATAGTAAGGAGCAGACAGAATTAGTAATGATGCATGAGACATCAATGTCAATAATGAAATCCCTTCGATCATGTTACAATATGAGTACCATCATGTAACTTTCTAAAATCCATTGTGAGGTCAAAACAAAGAAAGGCTTCATGGCCTTACCTCCCATCTCAACAGCCACATTCTTCCAATATAAGGTA
This sequence comes from Hakea prostrata, assembly GCF_041222555.1. Taxonomy (NCBI): domain Eukaryota; kingdom Viridiplantae; phylum Streptophyta; class Magnoliopsida; order Proteales; family Proteaceae; genus Hakea; species Hakea prostrata. The sequence goes on from NC_142602.1 coordinate 73,643,084, forward strand.
TTGTGAAAGAGTGCCAATTAAGTTTTGCTTGGTGTAGCAACTGACAGAAATCAGAGAGACTTCCAAGTACCAGCCACCATACTGATGCCACTTAAAAATCTATCACCACCTGGCATCCTAGTGCGTATCAACTGATTTGATACCGCAGTGGTTCTCATCATCCAGACTTTCTACACCACTCAGTCGATATCAACAATGTGTCAATATCGGCTTTAGAATTACTTTTACTTATGCCAAGTGCAATTCAAACATCAACGTCATCCAGCATTTATCAAGATTGGTGGGAACCTTGCTGAATCAATCCGTATCAGGATGCAGATTTAACACCAAGGGATCTTCTGCTCACCTTCTTTATCACATCTAGCGAAAAATGCAGTTTTCACGAAACAATTAAACTGATAAACTCTGCTCGATGCCTAGCCGAGCAGCACCATTAATTTATCAAATCAAGCAACAAATGAATTTTCTAATCACCGATTGAGGAGATAAACTTTGCTTCTCCAAAGTATTACCATAAATAAAGCTACAGAACAATGACAACCAAGCTTTTTTTCCTCTACATTCAGGGTTTCTTGTAAAGTTCCTGAATGAGAGTTGATCATAGCATACAAATTTTCTATAAATCAAGAAAAAATTACGATTTGAACGATATGGGTTCCAGATAAACAGGAGACGATCTATGGGAGCCAAAATTTCGAATCACTTGCCGAAACAACATGGGAAAAGAGGAGGGAAGTGGTAAGAGTAAATTAAAATGTCAAACGATGTATGAAGAGAAGCGATAGACAATGTCATACCAATGAGTGAAGCCTCTAGCAGATGAGTCCTCCAGAGAACTTGATCCATGGGAGTGAGAGCCCCAATCTTAGATCCTTTGTTCTGGATCTTGAGAATGCTTGTAACACTCGAAGCGAAAATCACGGACATGGTCGCAGCGATGGTCTTCACAGTGGGGGGGCCTTTCCCCATTTTCAGCTGGTCCAAGTTTCTCATCACCAGCTCCCTCAAGGGCCCAATCTTCACCATGAGAAGAAACGCCACAACCCCTTCAGCAAAAAGTACCAAGAACAATAGCTGAATCATCTCTGCTACAAAACCCACTTCACTACTTACGGTTAATATCCTTAAAAGTTCTTAACAATCGCCAAATTCTCAATTAGGGGCAAAATGATAACGTAACAAGCAAGCCCACCTCCCAAGAACTTCCTTTTAAGGATGAAGTCCCAAGGAAGCACGAGTTTTCTTTTGCAGATACTCTCAGGCTCAGCTCTCCATCTGACCACACCACACGCAGTCGCGATCGAATTTTCTGTGCGACAGAGAATAATTGGTAAGCGGATTTTCTACCCAAATGACATGAGAGTCAAAGAAAAGTCAAAGAAACATCAAACAGCAAGAGAAGATTGTCTATTGACAATTTGACATGCTACACTAATAAGAGTATGATGGGTTTGTTAATAAATGAGGCTGAAGGAGGTAGAGCTTCTCCCCCAAAAAAAAGGAAAATCAGGAAGAAGCATCCTTTTCATTTCTGTTGGCTTTTGCTTTTAGCTTCCCTTTCCTTTCCAAACACGCAAATCCTCACCTAATGTCACTGAATATGTAGTAAACTAGGCGTTCATTACATTTGTATGCATTATTCGTAGCTAAAGCTGATGTGATTTGTGAAGAGAAAAGTGTGTTTAATCTTTAAACCTAAAGGTTGATGGAGTAATACAATATAAAAATTTGGAAAATAAGGATAAGAGCCTAAGAAAGAGGAAAATATATTGATAATTACTTAAATAATTGGAAAGTCTTACTTTAGGTAGAATAAACTATAAAGGTTAGTTCATAAATAAGGATTTGATAAGTTAAAGTGATTATTTAATTATGTTCTAAAGGTAGTGTATTCTCTGATACTCCTTTTTTTATTTTTGTTGTTACAAATATACTAAAGATACTTCACTCTTAAAAGAGATTCTGCAGACGAGGATCTTGACTTATCATATATTGTTTAAGGTGTATCAATTATGTCGTTTTAACTTAGTCAAGAAGGCTTTGTTGATAAGGTTATGTGTTTCATAGTCCAACCATTTTCCACTCCCGATTTCTTTTTCTATGTGAAGGAGATGAATCAAAATGATTTCATGGTTCTTGTTGATAAATTTACATTTCACAGAAGAGGGGGGGGGGGGGGGGAAGAAGCAACCTACTCCTCAAATAAATTGAGAATTTAATTAGGTATTCACATCTATATGTACTACTTTGACTTTTAATGGGCTATCATGTAAACATCTATTTTGGGGCCTTTTCTGGCCCATTTTTGTGTTTCCTCGAAATTATGATTTTTTTTCTCAACATATAACTGTTCTTGTAAAAATAACATGATTGAAAGATTATGAATTATATAATGAGGAAATAAAATAAAATTAAAAAAAAAAACCCCATTACAGGCGGTAACGACTGGAATGGGGATGAACGGAGAGCAACAACTGACTGGAGTGTTTGACGAAGAACTGGATCTAATTCGACGGAGTAACAAGAAGGTCAAGAGGAAAAGGCAGGTCATGGATGGGGATGGCTCTGATGAAGGTTTGGACCGGAGGTCATACGCTGAGATGGTGGCTCGCGGTAAGCGTGACGAGGTTTTTTATCAGGAATTTATGAATGAAAAGGAGGCTAGTGATGATGATGAGGAAGCTTATACGGAGGATTCGTCGAAGTGGGGCATGGAGGATGACAGTGGTGAAGAGAGTTAGGCAAAGAGTTCAGGAGGTAGGAAGGGTGAGGATTATACTTTCAATGGTAATGACCTGTGCCTGACAATCTACATATCGCTAGAAGAGAAGGAGCAGCTCCGGCGGCCTTGGAGGCAGGTTGTGATAGTTAACCTCGCAGGTAGATTGGTTGAATACAAGATGTTGTCAAGGCGGTTGCTTCAAGTTTGGAAACCAAGTGGTACCATGGAATTAATTGACGTTGGAAGGGATTACTTTATAGCCAAGTTTGGTTCTTCAGATGATTACAAGAAGGTTCTAACCGATGGTGCTTGGATCATTGCTGACCCTTATTTATCAATTTGTAGATGGGAGTCAAACTTTGATCCTAATACTGATGAGTTGAAGAAGTTGGTTGTTTGGGTTCATTTCCCAGGGATATCGATCGAATATTTTGATCACAAGTTCCTGGCGAACTTAGGAAGTAAGGTTAGGAAAGTAATTAAGGTTGATGCCACAACAGAAAGGGCTACCAGGGGGTGGTTTGCAAGAGTCTATGTTGAACTCGATCTAGAGAAACCTCTTCTGTCCAAGTTCAAGTTGCAGAGGCGAGTTTATGATGTGTTATATGAGTCTTTGCGCCTTTTATGCTACTCGTGTGGTCGGTTTGGACACAGTAGAGAAATTTGTTCTTTCCATAAGGTGGCGAAAGAGTTCTCAATACTGAATCAAGTAAAGAGGGTTGAGCAGCGGCAGGGGGAGGTGAATGATGGTGGTGGTGATGGGGCAGCTCCAACAGACATGTATGGGTCGTGGATGACTGTGAAACTCAGCCCTGACCCTAATCCGGAAACTTTGTTATTTGTAGGTCCAGTGACCCGAAGTAGGGCAAGAAGTCATCTTTGGACCATTTCTGTTGAAGACTTGATGGCTGGATTGGAATCCATGAGTGTTGATGCCAGTGTCCCAATGGTGGAAACTGCACCCGGATGAAGATTGGATTAGTTGATGGTCTTGGAGTGGTCTCTGTATTGATTCAAAGGCATTTCTAACTCCTAGGTATGTCACTCTAGAGGTGTGCAAAACCCCTTGATGTTTGGACTTGATTTGAGCCTTCAATTCCCTGTTTTGAAGTTGCTGTCTTGATTGGTCGACTCATTGGTCGATTGGACCAATCGACCAATCAATCGACCAATTGATTCTGTTTTTGAAATTTGAATCCTGTCTCTTCTATTTAAGTCTAATCTCGGGAATACTCCGCCTCCTCTACCTCCTAAGCCTCTGGAACGAGTTAGAACCCTAATCTAACCCATTCCCTTGCATTCTTTGGTGATCTCTCGCAAAGACTTGAAGAATTCTTCATCTTCCTACGGCAAAGGTATGATTTCACTCACTATTTCTTCTACCTCTGATTTTCTTTCTTTAATTCTGTTCTTCATTGAGATCAGGAAGAAGATGATGCACTCTAGCAACCATCTATTCCATGATCTCATCATGATCTTTAAGATCCATGATCATCATCGTGATCTTAACCTCAGCCAGTGAAAGATCCATGATCATCATCATGATCTTAACCTCAGCCAGTGAAATCTTCGAAACCCTAACCCTAATCCTTTGAAACCCTAACCTATGAGATCGTCTGGAGAGCTTTTGGTAACCTCCCTTGTGAAGGAAAATCTTCTTGAGTAATATTGTGTTAACCTAAACTTCATCATTGAATGACCCTTCTTATTATTTTTGGCTAACAATTTATCTCCCTTCATCCAGATCTCACAATTATTTTCCGAGGGAACCAAAAAGGGTAAAACCCTAATTCTTGGGTAAGATCAAGAACCTCTAGTTTAATCATGGTAACCCAATCAATGTGTTTTCTTTACTATATCTGTAATCCTCATATCCTAATTCTTGAATCTTTGATTATAATATTTTTCTCTCATAATCCATGTTTAACCTAGTAGGTTAACCTTTGTGTTCCTAGGTTATAATTTGGGAACTTGATTTGATTTGTGATTTGATATCCTCTATACCCTAGAATACTACCATGACAATTCCCCTCTAATTTGTACCCTTTTGAACCATCAAATTCAGTTCTGGATTCTCAAAATTCGGATTCTTGCATGCCACTGTCAGCATTGGTCGACTCATTGGTCGACTGGTCCAACAGACCAATCAATCGACCAATGAGTACAGCAACCTCAATCTTGGTCTGTTTCGATTGATTTATGATCTTTTCCTTTATGCATCTTTCCTAACATGTTGTGTGCACTTGTTTAGGACTGTCTTCTCAGGTTTAGTCAAGATCATACTTGATTCTTTAAGATCCTATCCAAGTTAGAAGGTAAGGACAGTTAATTCCTTAACTACATAGATTGCTTGTTCTCTGGTTTCTACTTTATGAAACTATGAGATTACCTACTGTTGTTGTATTTTAATTCCGATCTCCTCTTTGTGGGAACAGTAGCACTTGTTTATATCATCTTTTTCATTATTCATGTTATATGAATTACTTATTACTGCTTAATCTAATTTTGCTTTTACATTCTCTTTTATATGATGAACTACTAGTTGTGTATGTCATGACTGATCTGGGAATGTGTTTGATTAAGTTTGGTTTGGGATTGGGAGGTGTCCTTTTGACACTTCTGTCCTTGGACATTATCGGAAATAGTATGGGATGTTTCCGGGGTTGCCCATCGACACTTTCCCGAATCAATGGTTGTCATACCTAGGGATGTCTAGCAGTGTTTGGCTAGGATATACCCCTGTTATATTAGACCCGATTCGGAAGGGTATTGAGACCGAACGACCCGTGGTAGCAATGGGGATTCATGGGCGCTCAAGACCGGTAACCAACCCGTGAGAGGACGGGAATCACATTGTGGGGGCCATTTATTGGAGGGTTGCATATGGCTAGACTTGGGCTCATGGGCGCTCAAGACCGGTGAAATGATCCGTGAGGGAACATGAGAGCTTCCCGTTTACTATATGTGGATAACCAATAGGGTTGATTAGTCCGTAGTCAGGGACTATTAGGACTCTAGTGGAAAGGATACTGGAAAGGATCGTCAAGGACGAGGAATGGAAGTATCTGGACCTGAGTTGATGTAACTGAGTAGATGACTTGCATTGGGCTAGGTTCTTCCCTGACATGCGCCGGTACTTATGCCAAATGGTTGTGAGAGAGTGTGTTGACTTAACCCCCTGCCATGGTTTGTCCTGAGGGATGCAGGACCCATTACCAACCGGCTGCCCAAGATACCTTAAATGGTTGAGGGAACCCAAGAAATCTTATATGGTTGAGGGTGTGAGCGGACTTTCCCTAGGAAGTACGGTGCTATGACTTAAAGCATGTCTACCATAGAGACCAGCATACATAGAGTTTAGATGCATTCACACTTTATCTATTTCATACTGCATTGCATCATGTTATGTTTTGCCACATGTTATCTATGATGTTATGGATTAACTACCTTACTGAGTTTCTTCTAAACTCATTCCTTTTGTATATTTCTTTTTGTTAGATTATCCTGCAGGTACAGATTATTATGACGAGCAGTACAGTGAAGCGCAAGCCAATGAAGCGTATTACATGCAAGGTGCTGGCGACGATCAAGATTACTCTGATGATCCCCCGGCGGATCAAGCTGCATACTACTTTTGAAAACAGCATAGAGTTAGAACGGATTCATTGGATTGACAAAGTCCATACTTATGAAGACGTTATCTATAAACTTGAAGACGCTTGATCTTAGTTTATTTCTTAGTACATTTGTTTCAGTTGTAATTCCTTTGACTTTCATACTACGTTCCGCTATTTTGGTGAAGTGAGTTTCCGCCTCACTTTACTCCTTTTTGATATCATTGGATATCCGGTATCTTTTCCGAACTCTGATTATACTGATTATTCATTTTTGTTTTGAACCTTGTTTATAATATTAAACCTTGATTTATTTCCTGTTTATGATTATGTTATTGTATATGTGGGAGGATGATTTCCTCGATACTTGATCTTCGGGGCTGTGGATCACACTCTCGGGTATGCCAGTTAGGGTACCGGCTGGGAGGATGTGACAATGACGGTGGTGAAACTAAGATATTGGAAGGACAATAGGAGAGGAGATGGTGGCGGCTATGGAGGGGTCATCCTCATATGGAAGGTGGAGGCAATATAGGGAAGGTGTTGCCACCGATGACGTGGGCGCAACTTCTAGATCTCGATTTCAAATTTTGAGGGAAACTATTTTGGAGGGTGATGCTGAGGTGGGGCCAAGGGCTTTAAATTTGGGAAGCTAGGTGTTGAGAGAGAGAATTTTCAAGTCAACCATAGTAATGGAGGGGTTGTGCATGGTAGGTTACAAGTTGATATGGAAAGGAATGATTCTCATGTGGTTGGTAGGGATTTAATTAATGCTAATTGAAGGAAGTCTTTGAATTCACAATTCACTATTCTTTGCCTGATGAGTTGGCACAAGCTAGGCAATTTGTGGCTACCATGGAGGGATCTAGTAGGCTTTCAAACATGGTCCGCTCAAATGAATTTATGGAGATGGAGGATCCTATACGTGCACCTAATTTGGAAGCTTCCTTATATATTGCAGAATATACTCGTTTGGTGGTGAATGATCTACAGATTCCTTGGGATCCAGATAAGCCACCTGACCCATTGGATCATGGTGTGGGTTGGATCCAAGTTCAGACTATGGCAGTGGATAGAGGGCATCTCAAGGGCAGCGATGTTATGCAAACAGATTGATATTTCTTCTCCTTTTCTTATTATTTTATTATAATGAAGGTCTTTGCATGGAATTTCGACGTGCAAGAAGCAAGTTATTCTCAACGACCCTAAAACACTATAAAAAAGAGCTCAAACCTGATTGTTTAATTATCGTTGAGCCTAAAATCAGTGGGGCTAAGGTGGATAAGGACATTAAGAAGATGGGAGGAGCATATCATTTCAAGAGGGATGCAGTTGGGCTAGTTGGTGGAATTTGGTGTATTTTCTTGGACACTCGATGGCAATGTAACTTCTTGTTCTCTCATTCTCAATTTTTTTTTAATAAAAGTGAAAGATGTGAATGGTAGTTATTGGTTTCTAGCGGCAGTGTATGTAAGCCCACAGGATGTTGTTCGGCGTGTTTTGTGGGAAGAGATGAAGATAGCTTGAAGGAATATTCTAGGGTCTTGGCTTCTTGTTGGTGACCTCAATGACATTGCAAATGCTTTAGAGATAGTATGGATAAATGTAGTCTCTTGGATATGGGTTTTGTGGGACCCAAGTTTACATGGAGGAGTCCGTTGTGGAATGGTCAAAATCGAGTGTTTAGGAGGTTGGATTGAGGCTTGTGCTCAATTGACTAGCATACTCTTTTCCCTGATGCTATTGTGAGAGTGCTTTCTAAGGTGAAATCTGATCACCACCCTATCCTTGTTGATCTTCTCTCGGAGAGAGAGCGTTATAGGCCATGTCCTTTCAGATTTGAAGCCATGTGGCTTACCCGTAATGATTTTTCTTCAGTAGTAAGCAATAATTGGGATGCGGATTTGGATTTGCCCATTGCTCTTCAAAAACTTTAGGGTCATTTTAAGGAATGGAATACCAATTGTTTTGAGTGTATTGAGGCAGTCAAAAGAAGACTCAATGCGAGATTGGGAGGGATTCAAAGAAGTTTAGGAGCAGGGAGGAACAAATAGTTTCTTATTAAGCTTGAGAAGAAGCTGAGGTTGGAATTAGAAAGGATTTTGTATAGGGAGGAGATCCTTTGGGCTCAGAAGGCTAGGAAGATGTGGATGCTGCAAGGAGATAGAAATATAAAATACTTCCACTTCCATTGTGGCTTGGAGGAGAAGAAATAAAATTGAATGCTTTAAAGATTCTGATGGGAATTGGATCTCAGATAAATAACTTCTGAAGAATCATGCTATTGGGTTCTATAAGAACCTTTTTGCTACGGAGAGTGTGATTCCCCCTTCCTTGTTGACTAATCACACTTTTCCTGTTCTTGAGTAGGAATGGCTATCTAATCTTTCAAGTGATCTCTCTCGTTGATGAGGTGTTTAGAGCGATCAAGCAGATGAGCCCTTGGAAGGCCCCAGGTCCTGATGGTTTTAGTGCTGCCTTTTATCAGCATTCTTGGGATGCTAATTGTAATACAATGATCATAATGTGCCAGAGAGCCTTTAAGGGTTCGTTAGATGAGGGTCTCAATGACACTCTAAATACCCTTACCCAAAAATTGACAACCCTGAGCAGGTGACCCAGTTTAGACCTATTTCTCTATGCAATGTAAGCTTGAAGATTTTAACGAAGACTATAACCAACATATTGAAGCAATACATGCCCAGTTGGGTGGCTCCTAATCAAGCCAGCTTTGTTCCTGGGCAGCAAATCCAAGATAATAATATTATTACTCACGAGGTGGTTCACTACATGAGCAAAAAAGGTTGCAAAACTACGTATATGGCAATCAAGATTGATTTGGAGAAAGCCTATGATAGGTTGAGATGGGACTTTATTGAGGAGTCTCTCAAATTTGCAGGTATTCCGGATGTGTTGGTTAGGACCATCATGCTTTGTGTTTCTTCTACCAAAGTTAGCATTTTATGGAATGGGGTGGCCACATAGTACTTTTCGGCCTCTAGGGGTATAAGGCAAGGGGATCCACTCTCCCTTTACATCTTTGTGCTTTGCATGGAACGTCTGACTCATTGCATTCAGGATGTTGTTGAAGGAGGTGGATGGAAACCAATTCATTTGGGCAAGAAGGGTTCGCTGATCTCTCATCTCATGTATGCAGACAATGTTATTCTTTTTGCAGAGGCTTCTTTGAGTTAGATGGGGTTAATCCTTGATTGTCTTAATAATTTTTGTGTTACCTCAGGAAGCAAGGTGAGTGTAAAGAAGACTAGATTTTTTTTCTTCTCTAAGAGTGTCCTTCCTGCACAGGCTAAGGACATTCTGAATATCAGTGGCTTCTTTGAATCCAAGGACATTGAGCACTATTTGGGAGTGCCAGGGATGGGTGGCAGAGAGGAGAAGGAAAGGTATAACTTTATTATTTCGAAAGTTAAGGAGCATTTGGCCAGGTGGAAGGTGTCTTCTCTTTCTTTGGCAGGTAAAGTGACTCTTGCAAAGTCAGTTGTTATGGCTATTCCTTATTATACTATGCAAAGTTGTATTATCCCAAAGGGAATTTTGAGCGAGGTGGAGAAGCTTGCCCGTGGGTTTGTGTGGGGGGATAGTCTGGACAAGAGAGGGTTTATCTAGTTAAATGGGATCGCTTATGTTGCTCTAAAGAAAAAGGAGGTTTGGGGTTTAAAAATTTGCCCTTAATGCATGATGCTTTCTTGATGAGACTTGCTTGGATTTTTTTACACCAAGATTCTATGTGGGCGAAGGTTCTCAATTCCAAGTACCTTTCTTCTTGTCAACGCTCTCCTTTTGTGGTTGGTGTGGAGGATGCAACTCTGTGGAAAGGGATCTGCCAAGTGCTTTCCAAAATTATAAAAAATTATAAGTTTGTTATTGGTGATGGTTGCTCTACGTTGTTTTGGTGGATTCCTTGGGTTGAGCAAGAATGGTGCTTTATCGACATTGTTGAGCAGTGCCTCCAAATTTTTTTTTGCTCAATGTAGTTAGTGATTTTGTGGATGACTTTGGTGAGTGGAAGTGAGAAGAAGTGGAGCGCTTTCTAAACCAAGAAGCCATTAATAGACTTGAACATGTTGATCCGCCTAAGGTGGAGATGGGTAGGGACGTCATAATTTTGACTCCAACTGCGGATGGTGTTTTCAAGGTGAGATCGGCATATGAGGTTTTGTCTGCAGAATCTCCTCAACTCATGCAATTAAATTTGAACAACAAATTTTGGGAGGCGATTTGGAAGTTACGGATGCCTCTCTGGATTTGTTCCTTTGTTTGGTTGTCTGGTCTAGGGAGGATAATTACAAATGAGAGCAAGTTTAGTGTAGGTTTGACGGCTAATGAGAGTTTTGGATTGTGTTCGGCCATGAGAGAGAACACTATTCATGTTCTCAGGGACTATCGTGCCATTAAAGGAGTGTGGAGTCGTATGGTAGATGTTCGCCATCATTCTTGGTTTTTTGGGTGCTCATTTGAGGAGTGGATTAGGGATAATATTTGTGATTCAAGGGGGCGATGGAGTTAGGGGTGGCCAGAGTATTTTGCTTGTGCCCTGTATTTGTTTTGGTTTTGGCATAACCAAGAGTTCATGATCTCGAGTTTTTGAGACCGGCTGATGGGAAGGATGCTATTGATGGTCTTTATGCTTCAATGAGGGAGGCTTAGGATCCATGCCATTTGCAAGTGCAAAGAAGTCATTGGTGAAGGAGTGTAGCCAAGTGGGAGCGTCCTCGTGTACCCCCTTCAAATGCAATGTGGATGCGACGTTTGGGAGGAAAGGAAGTGACCGGGTTGGCGGGGTTATCCGAGATAGCGAAGGGACGTTTTTGGGAGGGTTTGTGAAGAGTATTCAAGCTAGCTCGGTGGTGGAGGCCGAATTGTTAGAGATTTTAGAGGGAGATCATTTGGTGGAAAGTTTAGGTACTTGGCCGTGTTATGTAGAGACTGACTCGATCAAGGCAGTCGGTCTCCTTGAACCAAATGCTCGAGTTCAAGGAGTGGCCGTGATGGTGGTTGGAAGTATTTAGGTTGTGGTGGGGTTGTGTGAGCGTTTCCTCTTCAAGCACGTTGTACGAGAAGCCAATAAAGCAACTGATTGGATGTCGAAGTTGGGGCTCCTTGCTCAGCAATCATCAGTGTTCTTTCTAAATCCCCCTGAGGATTTGAGGGAGATCCTTAGTGCTACTGATCTTACACCAAGGTGTATTTAGTTTTTTCTTGGGTCTGTGACCCCACTTTGTACCAAAAAAACAAAATATAATGAGGAAATAACTTGGAGATGGTTTTTGCAGATGATGTTTTCATATTCTACTAGGCTACGGAAAAGGATTTTGCAACAATTTATGCAGCTCTTACCTGTACTCATATTTGTCTGGACCGAAAATTAATTTTCAATAGAGCGGTATTTTCTTTAGTGTTAATATTCCAAGTTCATATCCCTTTGTAGACTCAATTAAGTGAAGAAATTGGTCATCCTCTTATTAGTACCTCAAGTAAGTATCCATGTACTTACCTCTTTCATTTGAAGTCTCAAACTCAAGATTTTGATTTTTGTTTAGGAAAGTAGTCAGTAAGCTAAAAGGGAAAGCTAATGTCTTAGTTTTGCAGAGAGAAGGGTCTTAATCAAATCCTTTCTAGCTTCCATCCCATCTTTTTATGAGTGTTTGCTTTACCTAAACAGAGCTATTATAAAATAGATTCCATAGCATCTAGATTATAGATGGGAATATAGATAAACAATCTAACTCTGCTTTGAATTGTTAGGATACACTTCGTCTCCCTACAAAGGTAGGACGATTGGGGTTTTAGAAGGTGGAAACACGTAATAAAGCTCTTCTCTTAAAACAAGCCTAGCGCCTTCTCAGTGAACCCCAATCCATTTGGGCAAAAAGTATCGAAAACCAAAAACCCTCCAAATTCATCTATGTTTGATCCAAAGATTCAAGCTAAGCAGGGGTCTAGAATTTGGAATTCTATAATTTTTGTGTCGTCTCTTTTGAAATATGGCACTATTAGGAAACTGGGAAATGGGAATTCCACCTTTTTCTAGTATGACCCTTGGGGTTAAGGGGATTTCATTGCATTCAATCCATCATATTTGGAGAATAAGTGACCCCTACTCTCAAGTTTCAAATTTTGTGAACAATTTCCAATGGCAGGAAATGCCTATTTCTCAAAATCTGCCATCTGAAGTAACCCGGGCCATCCTCCATATCTCCATCTTAGACTCCTCGTATTCTCGAGAGTTTTTGTTGACAACCAATGGTCCTTTTCAAAAAGAAGAAAGAAAGAAAAAGAAGAAGAAGAATGATAGATTGACAAAATCTCTTTCATTGGCTAATCAAGCTGATAGATTGATAAAAAAGTGGTGGTGGTTTTTTTTGAAATCAAAATGACTCCAAGGTGTTTTTTTTTTGCGGCTTATAAATAATGGGGTTCCTGTTTCTTTTGTAATTGTGAAGTGGGCTCACATAGACCCCTTTTTCGTTTTTGTAAAAAAGAGGAAGAGACCATCTCTCACTTGTTTTTTGAATGCGATTGGATTAATCATACCTAGGCTGCGGGACCCTTTTTTCTGGGTGTTCATTTGGCCTTTTCACCTGAATAACCTATTGAGTACTTGTAAATAGCTTTGCATCGTGCATAAATGGGATATAGGGTATCTCGCCTAGATCTTTAATATACTTGCAATAACTTGTTATTTAATTTGGGGAGAGAGAAATGTAATTAGACTCTATAAAAAAAATTGAGTCCCTTGCGTCTAGTTAAACAAATTCACTATTGGGATACTTTGGTTAAGTAAGGCTTTCTCTTTAAATCAGGCCCATGAAGCTTTTGTGTCCCAAATTACTTCATCACATAATTCTCTTTTTAACTGGAATATGTTGCCTAATAATTCCCTAATCATTGCCGATCAAGCAACATTGGGAATCGCAGGAGGGCACTTGGTACTGTGGCTTCATTGACAAAGGCTCTTGCAATAGCATATTATGGGGAACCAAAAGATTTTGTTTAATAGCTATATATGTTGATTGTACTTCACCAAGGCTTACAGTATGTAGCAACTATGGGAATTTGAATCAACTTCGTCTTCTCCAATTTTGATCAATCGAGTTGGTTTTTGCTTGAATCGAAGAAACCTTGGCCATTGCATTTAGTCCCTGCTTTGTTACAAATACTCAACTTGTTAGATAAGTCAGTGATAGATTTTTTATGGACAGTTGGGCATCTGACCTTGGTCCTTAAGGTGTGCAGCAACTTGTTTGCTACTTTTTCGGGTTTTTTTTTCTCATAAAAAATAGGCGGAAAAAGAAAACTCAAAACATTTCAATCTTTAGACTTCCTCGTGAAGGAGCCAATAGTGGAACTAGAAGAATGTTCACACGTAGAAACATTGGCTACTCATAATCTAGGAAGGGATTAGTAATGGTGTCACGGTAGATGCATGCCAAAGACATGTTGCCAAGAACCACAAGGATGTAGGGACTTTGATGGTGGTGAAATATAAGCCACAATAATGAAGGAAAGGTGGGCAGTGATGGTTAATCTTTATAGTGGTCATGGATTCGTATGTGAAAGTTACGATATATTGAGGGAAAATGACTATTTGAGAGCATGCCTCCTATGAACGCATAGGATGGGATGACCGTCTCATACCCGTAAAAAAGATGAAAATTCTATCCATGTTAATTCAACTTATGAGCTTCTTAGTACAAGAAAAGGGGTCAACGACAGTACTTTGGGTGGTGTTATGACAATATTTAACAAAAACGTAGGTATAATGTATTTATTACAATGTTCTACAAAATCATTGTCATGTATACATATATTCTGGCATTTTTTTCTTCATTATATAACATATATGTTAGGATGTATGTTGTGATTTCTTACCATCACAAGCACTTGCAAAAAACCTTTGTTTTTTTTTGGATGAATAAATAAGTGCATTAAAAAGAACCGAACAAACACACTTACATCAAAGCAAAATTTTAGCGAAGCTTAAGGGCACAGACAAAGCAGCTAGGACATATCCCAAAGAAATAGGGCCAACAGAGACCCAAAGAAGCTATTCTGTGAATTTTTTTTTCTTTTCCTTCTTTCTCTTGGAGGACTTGAGATCAACCAACAAGTCATCACCGAATGGGTTGTGCCCTTTATTAGGATGGTTACTCCTTCTACACCTAGCACTGTCTAGATCGTGTGTAGGGAGGGAGATAAGAGAATCAATAGCGTGCTCTGTGGGTTTTAAATCACAAGTCAGAGATTTGGCAGAGCGATCAAGGGTTACTGATAGGAAAGAGGGGTGAGAGGAGGAGGGGTGAGAGGTGGAGCAAGTGAGGGGATTAGAGGAATGGGCCAAGGGGTTCAGAACAGGGGTGGGGGAAGAGTGAGGAGAGGAGCAGGGGTTAATAAGGTTAGGCCCATGGGGCGTAGGGCCCAAAATGGAACAATTTGGGGAGGTAAAATGGGAAGGCCAAATTGATCATGGGTATGAGAGGAGAATGAAGTGGCGGTGGTTGAAATGTTTATTTCATTAACCAAAGAGAAAAGTTGGATAGGTGGTGAGGGGTTAACAGAGAGCTCAAAGGATTGGGTTTCACGGAAGAGGGTGGTCTGATCTCGAGGGCTAGGAGTGAGATACAATGACTCTTGTAGGGACTGGTTAAAGGAAGAAGGACCTTCAAAAGTTGTGGAAGGAGCAGAAATCCTAGCTTCGACAGAGGAAGCAGGGGCTTTGACTACAGTGAACTGACAAAATTTCTTGAAGGTCTTCACAATTTGGGGCATTATGCTTGGAATTGTCGCTGTCTGAACAGGATTTAATCGACTTCTTCTCCGGTAAGTACTGGCTACCGGCGGCGATCGAGAACCCTGAATCGCAAGTATTGATATTGAAGGAACCGCCTGAATGACAACGGCTGTGATAGAGGTTGCTATTGCTAATGATGAAGGAGTAGGAACTTCTGAGTGCTTGACACTAGAAATTCTCAAACTAGAGCAGAGGTATTTTCACTAAAATCAGCAAGGGGTAAAGTGTCTTAAGCACCAGTAATAGCAACAACTTCTTTAAGGATTTGATTAGCAGTGGCAGCAACGGTGCCTTCTTGTTCTTGAGCAACAGCGGCAACAACAAAATCTTCTAGGTCAGTGGCGACAATGGTGCGAGAGACATCAATCAAACATCTTTCTAATTTGTCAATATGAGGCTACCAGGAACCGACATGAATTCTTTGCTAGAAGATGTTGATGGGGGTATTCAGGGTAGCAGAAGAGTAGGAGGCAGTCTCATGGCCAAATAGTCGACAAGAGATGCATCTTGATGGAACCCAATCATAGACAATAACTTGTCTATAGTTGAGTCCATTATCATCAACAATGGAGATGGAGGACGGGAGAGGATTAGCAGCAGACACTTCTACATAAATACTGACATAGGAGAGCCTTTTGAAATTCAATGTTTTATGATCAGAGCGGAGGGGTCTTCCTATGGCAGATCCGATGCGGTTGAGACATTCAGTACTTAAGAAATCAAGAGGGAGACCGGGGAGATTGATCCACAAGGGAATTGTGTTGGTCGACCTTGTGGAGGGGCATTGAAGGATACCATGGCTGAAGGAAAATAGGGGATTTACCGACGAACCAAGGAGAACCTTCCAAAGTGCGGGCTTTGCAATTAGAGGAATGGAGATTGAAGAGAAAGAAGCTAGAATTGAGAACAAAAAGTTCAAATATTCTATTGCTTTCCATTGCTTAGATAATGAGGTTTTTACAATACTGGAGAAGGGCTAAGAAACTATCCAACAATGGCAAATTGCCAAAGAAGGATGCTCTCCTTGGTAGCAGAGGCAGGGTAGTGGGCAGTAGGGGTAACCGACAAGGGAGCAGAAGTTGCATTCATTTATGATGGAGTTAGAGGTGGAGGAAGTGAAGAGGGAATTCCAGGGTTTAGTTGGAGAAATGGAAGGGAAAGAGTCAAGGGTGGGGGAGGGGTTCGGTGGGTCATTGGAGAGGTCAAGGGAGTTGCCGGAAGGATCAGAGCGGGGGTGGGGAGGCCATCTCTCATGAGCTTACATTGTCAATCGCTTGAAAAGTGTTGTTATTGCAATACAATGGTACATTTGGCAACATTTTATGTAGCATTTAGGGAAACACCAAATTAGGTCTAAAGCAGCATTTAAAGAACCTATGGCGATATCTACCAATGTTGCCATTGACCCTTTTTCTTGTAGTGTCTATTGGCTCTTGTGATGACATAGTGGGTCATTCTGCTACTCAAACATCTATTCGCCAATATCAAAAGAGTTTGAAGAAGAAATCAACCATATGAGGGTTTTAACTCGTGTTTCATTCACTCCCGTGGTTAAGATGAGTTGGGATCATCTCCCTTTTAGAGGCCCCACCCTCTCCATCACACAATCAAGTGAAACCCCCATCTTTAAAAGTTGACAAGGTGAGACCTCTCATTGTAGAGTAGTGGGAATGAGATGTAATGTTATACACTACCCTCAAAAGAAGCAAAACTGGACTTGAATAAGACAATAAAAAGTATTTGCTTTCACTTCACAATATGTCCCAATTCAAAGTGAAATCTATATAGAAAACCATGTTGTGTTTCCCATTGTGTAACTCAATATTTAATGGTTATGGAGAATGAGGCAACAACTTGGGCTATGGGCATGTTTTATCTGAGTGGAGCTCAGCTGAAATGATAGCTTATGCAAATGACATTCATCATGATTAACTTCTTCTTTTTTTTTTAATAGAATTGAAAGAAAAAAACAATGAATGAGTAAAATCTAAACATGGCATTATAAAGCATTGTATAACAGTCTACATAAGCCCAACCACCATTCTTTCATTCTCAGCCCACCTGAGCGCATATATAAGAACCTCAGTTAACTTACCAATCCATTTTAATGGTTGGGCTAGGTCGAGCCTAGACTTGTCAGTCTCATTAGACACCCAACAAGCTAGGACCTGTGGGTGCCAAGTTTGGACCTTTATGTCCCGAGTCCTCAGGCCCACCCAAAATTCTTATCCTAAAGGCATGTCAAGGCCAAGTTAAGGTAGCCTTGGATTAGGATCTAGGCCGAGTTAAGGTTGAGCTATTGCCCAGTCTAACCGAGCCGCCTTATAGAATATTTTTAGTAAAAATAAGGTAACATTATGGAATTATGCATTGTTTTATTGTTTCGTGGTTACGGTCTAGATTAGAGTCAGTGTCACGGTTAGTTGTCTAACACACCTAATCCTAACCCAACCTTATAAGGTCAAGATCAAGTTACTGGATTTACGATTAGGGTCAAGGCTTAAAAATTAAGTTCTACCAACCCAACCTACTTGCATTTGCAATCCTACTAGGAGTCTTTAGAAAAACCATGCACACAAACTTTTAACTATAGGAGGATGATCGACTTTGTAGGGTTGAGCCTGAAGTTGACACCCCCAGTTGAGCCTGAGAATATTGTTAATCAATATTACTTGTCAGAATGAACACCAAGAAATCACAAATAAGAACATAGACAAATCAAAGTAGAATATAATTTTAACGTGGTTCA
The DNA here is from genome assembly GCF_041222555.1 of Hakea prostrata. Taxonomy (NCBI): domain Eukaryota; kingdom Viridiplantae; phylum Streptophyta; class Magnoliopsida; order Proteales; family Proteaceae; genus Hakea; species Hakea prostrata. Next base: position 73,660,981 of record NC_142602.1, read on the forward strand.
CACACCAACACGGTGTGCTACACTCAAAGCAAAGAAGAAGAACTCTCACTATGTAGGAAGAAGATTATAATGGAGATCTTAAACTTAATCGTCAAAACGGTGTTACAAAAACTCTCACCCAAAACCTTAAGGCAAAAATCTCAAATCTCACAATGACTTGATAAGAGAAGATAGAGTACATATTTTTAGATTTTGATATGGTAAAGTGGTTGACATATTCGGTTAGCTACACTCTCAACCAAAACCAAGATTCGTGATGGGCTCTGGGCTTGGGCCAACATCCATTACAAGTATCACTAGTTGGCAGTGGCGGACCTAGGATGCAATAGTAGGGGGGCTGAAAAATGAAAGCCAGATAACCTTCCCATTTGGGGTCCCACCTCTAAATTATTTTATTAAATTAAAGAATAGACCCACATATATTTTGTGGGGCCCACACATATTTGAAAAAATAATAAATTATTGATAATAATTTTTTTTAAGACAAAATATAGGTAAAATTAAAGCAACAATATAAAAAATATATATACATGACTTCAACCCTAAAAAGTTAAATGCAAACCAAAATTTTCTTTGGTAGGAGATGTAAACCAGAATTTTTTTTTAGATAAGAGATGCAAATTAATGGTAGTTAATTACCTACTAACTATAGACATTTTATTCACAATACAAAATCAAATAACAAAAATTGCAAAGAAATAAAGAAACATAGAATATAAAATAAAATTAAAAAGAATAACTAAAAAAGAAAAGAGAAAAAGAGAAACAATAAATAAATTGAGCAAGAGAAAAAGACATAATTGTGGAGTAGATTTTTTTCCAAATTTTCTTAAACCACGCTTATAAAAAGGGAAAAGAATAAATAGGAAAAAAAAGATGATAGAGGAGAGAGGAGAGAGGAGAGAGGAGATAGGAGAATAAATAGGGATTGAAGAGTTAGTTTTAAATTAGAAATAACATTTTGATTTTTGAATACCTAATAAGATTTTTTTTCAAAAATTTCCTTTAACCCACGTTTATAGAAACAGAAGGGAATACATAGGAAGAAAAGATGAGAGAGAAGAGAGGGGAGAATAAATAGGGATTGATGAATTAATTTTTTTATTGGGAATGACATTTATACCCATCATTTTACCTTTAAAAATTGTTCACAATATTGGGGGGGGGGCAAATAGTGACATTTCACATGCGAAAAGAGAAAAAACCAGAAAAATTAAAGGAATTAAGGGAATATGCATAAAATTTTAAAAAATCTGGGGGGGGGGCCATGGCCCCCTCCGGCCCCTTCATAGGTCTGCCCTTGCTAGTTGGGTCATTCAAATAGCCTACCAAAATATATTGGGGTTGCTTCATCTATGAAGTTGGGTATAAGAATTAGGTAACACATAACACTCCTTGTCTATACTTTTTTTTAGCTTTTAAGAAAGAGAAAGCATATAAGCATGTTGTGTTTTGAGCAGTTGCAACTACTACCTTTTCGTTTATTATGGAGAACTATTTAAATTGGTGTGATTACTTCTTTTGTTAGTGGTGTCAAATGGTGGATTTGACTTAATTTTGGTTTGAGAGTTGGTGAGAACAAAACCAAATTTAAAAAAAAAAAAAAAAAAAAAAAAAAAAGAGAGAAATTTACTTCAGGGTCTTCTTAGTCAAGGATAAATTACCTGTTGGGTCCTCCTAGTGGGAAACCTTACATCTAAGTATAGGGCCAATAACACTTTGAGTAACTATTAGTCTAATTCAAAATTTAAAAGTTAAATGACCAAAATGCCTTCCTTGACAATTAATAAATATAATTTTACAAAAATACCTACATATCTTTTTTTTTCTTTTTCAAAAGAGAAGCCACTTACCCTATTTTACAAAACTATATAGGTTGGTGAAGGGGAAAAGGACCAAAATGCCTTCTTCACAATTAATAAATGTAAATTTGCTAAAATACCCCGACACTTTATTTTAAAAAACGATATTAGGTGGGTGAAATGATTCCTCTTTCACTCATCTTCTTCCTTCGAAAAACTAATATCCTGCAAGATATTGATAAGCTCAAATTGAGGAGGCATGTAGCACCAGTTATCCACTTATTACCTCATTGGAATCTGATTATACCAACAACAATCCATCCCGTTTGAGACACATTGCAGAAGAGCTTCACCATCTCTGGTACTTCCCCTTCTAGAACAAATGAAAAAATAATGGGATAATTACTATTGCCCTCTGTATTACAACATAATTACTACTTTACTCTATATTTTTTAATATTACATTATTCAACCTTAGACTTTGTCTATAATTACTAATGTTTCTTGCCCGTTAAGGTCAGTTAGTTAAGTAATGTATGACATCTTTTATAAATTCAAAAACCCAAAAATAACCTTTAATTTTTATATTATTTATTTACATTTTATATTAAATTATATTATTATCCTTAGGAAAAAATTAACCTTAAATTTAAAATGCTAAACAGTCTTCTTTTTTTTATTAAAATAGAAAAGAAATTTTTTTTTTGCTTTATCCAGCACATTAAGTGACTTCCAGGGTACCCAAAGAAGAGTTCGGATCAGCTACCCGTTGGGGGAGCACTCTGTGCTCTCCGACGGCTTTACCACCATAAATACAAGGGGACCTAGGGGTTGGGTGATGGAAAATCTTTTTTTTTATTATTATTTTTTTATTTTTTGCCTGTGAGTCCCACAGGATTTATGGTGGTAAAGCCGTCAGGGAGCACAGACTCACAGGGTGATGATCCGAATTCTCCAAAGAACAAAACAAGATCTCATTTTCTTTTTTTTCTTTTTTTTTGGTTGGGTTTGGGGGTTGTTAAGACAAGATCTCACCCTTAAGCCATGCCAAAAGTCAACTCAAGAATTAAATTAGACCTCCAAAAGTCTACTGCAAACGAACAATTTCTCCAGTTAAAATATTTCAAACAGATGGAATTCTGCTCAAAATAATACAAGGGTAAACTTTATGCAGACACAATTTCCCCACACACAGACTGCTTTTTCATGGGTGCCCTTCTATTATTATTCTCAGCAATTTCTATATGCTTTTCCTTCACCTTAAAAAGCTTAGTAATTAATCTATAACATAAGGTGGTAAGAGTAATAAATAGAAAAAAATTTATGGACACTGCCCACAACAGAGAACCCCTTGTTTGACAAGGGATCATCCAATTGGTCAAATTCAAATTGAATACATATATAATACATAAGAAAATTTTATGGACACCCTAGAATAATTGAAAGAAAAAAAATGCACAGGCACCCCAAAGTATGTCAAATGTGGAATGAACCCCCTCACCCCCCTGTGCGCCCAAAAATGAAAAAAATGTCTCTTAAACTTGCGGAATAGTAAACTCCGTCAGCAAAACTTTATTAGGTCATGGTTAGATAATTTCATAATAACTAAATTTCACTTAATCTCTTTTGACTTTACTGTGTTGCCATTGGTAAAATAAAATCCTGAATTTCTTCTCTTTCTTCCTCCATGAGTTCCTTCTTCTTCCTCCGTTCATTATTTTATGTTACAAGATATAAATTAGTACAACTAAAATATATTTGTCATTCCCTCTAAACAACGAGTGATTCTAGCAAAAAAGGGGCAACTACCAATTTGGTATTGTTTTGGAATATTTATGCTTTTTGCCAATACCTAAGGGTGTTCTTAAAAATTTTCCTATTTGTTAAGAAGATTTTGGGTAAAAGTGATTTTGTATTACCTCTTCATGAGTATATATAATACAATCAAATAAAGAATAAAATAAATGTGGCATGCTGTACATAAGAAAAGAAATTATATGGAATAATACATAAAGGGAAAAAATGCATGGGATGAGGATTTGAATTTCAATCCTAGCATATATAATTTGCAACGGTCATTGCTAGCTTGAAATTCAGTCCACCATAATCTCCATAAGATCCCCGATGGTCATATTCTCCAAAGATTTCCAACGATCATATTATAGCTAATATTCCCCCTCAAGTTAGAGAGTGAATATCAAGAACTCTCAATTTGTCCTTTAGGAATAGAAAATAATCTTTACCCAGAGATTTAGTGAAAATGTAAGCAATTTGGGTAAAACTGAAGTGTGGACGATGCGGATGAAGCCAGAGCGTATCTTATCACGAATAACATAACAATAAATTTCAATATGTTTGGTGCGCTTGTGATCGTGTCGCTAACCAATCAAAAATAAAATCCTATACTAATCTAACAAGCAAAAAGTATGGGGTCGAACCATAGGGAACTAAAAGGCTAAGTTACTAAGATTGAATTCAACAAAACTAAATTTAAACTAAATCTATTACTTAATGCAAAAACTTAAACTATGAATATGTAAAGATCTTTGGGATTTTGAATCCCCAATGCTTTTCCCTAACCAATATAACTCTACGCTTCAAAGCAAATTAGGGATGGTCTTCCTAGATATGCCCTATCTTCGCAAGACTATTGTCCTTCGCGGAAGCTTGGCACACTTAGTTCGCTGAGCTATAGAACATCTTTGGCCAAACTCAAACACAATCAACTAGAAGATATAGAACAATCAAATTAATGAAATAAACATGGTTCATCTACATCCCAAAGAAAATGAATTAGCTACTCATTATCACAAAGTTCATAAGAAAAATAAAGATGAAACATAGGGAGAGAGAGAGAGAGAGAGATGTGGTCTTCTTCTTCAGCAATGAGAGAGATGAGAGCCGCATTCGCCGTCTTCTTTTCTTCTCTGTGGCTGGCTTCTCTTTTATGTATCCCGCACACAATGAATCCCCTCTTTACCCGTCGATTTGACATTTCTTCTTTCGAATTTTGGAAAAACTCAAAACTGAAAAGTTGTAGATATTTTCAATATCGTTCCATAGCATTTTGAATCACTGCAACCCAAGCTCGTACGAGAGAGATATGCCCAAAATACTGAAGGTAGGTTTGTTTACCCGATTTTCAGATTTATTACCAATTTTGTTCCTTAGACCTCCATCTGTTTCCAATTATGCTAAGATCTCACTTTTCATGATTTATTGGGCAGCAAGATTGAATGCCATGTTTTAAAATCCACCAATATCTAATATATTTGCCAACTTTACTCCATATTATCTCTAATATCCAAAATCACCTTATTCATGAAAAATACACAAAAATACTCAATTAGTTCTCTTCAATTAAATAAGTATGGGGAATTTTAAATCAAATAAATAATGGTAAATTCATGCTTATCAGCTTGTGAAACACAGGATTGGCGGCGATGTGGATGGCCGCTTGATTGTCACAGAAAAGAGGGATTGACTGCTTCAAATGAACACCAAAATTTTGGAGCAAAGTTAACCAAATTAGCTCACAAGTGGCCATCGCCATGGCTCGATATTTTTCCTCGACAGAGGATCGAGAAATTGTATGTTGTTTCTTGGTCTTCCAAGAGATAAGGTATAAGGTTAGAACTGAGAAAAACATAATAACCAGTGGTGGAGTGGCAAGTCATGGGACAACTAGCCCAATTAGAGTCACAAAAAGCACGAAGTGATAAGGTGCTATTAGCTGGAGTAAAATACCCTGGCCAAGTGAGCTATGAAGGTATCAGAGAAGGCAAGTTGCAGTGTCTATATGTGGTTTCCGAGGTTGGTGCATAAACTAGCTGAGAATGTTGACAGTGTACACAATATCAGGACAAGTGATGGTGAGATAAATCAATCATCCAATCAAACACCGATAAGATGTAGGTTCAAGAAGGACATCACCATCAGAGTCCATAAGCTTGAGATTTTGTTCCATTGGAATTGAAGTCGGGCGAGCACCGGTTAGGCCGACATCAGATAATATATACAAAGTGTATTTTCGTTGATTTAGGAAAATACCCTTTTTTGAACGAGCCAGTTCAAGACCAGAAATTATTTCATGGGCCCAAGATATTTGATACGAAATTGTTGGTGAAGGAAAGGAAATAGCCAAAGCATCAGAACTGGCAATAAGGATGTCGTCCACATGCACTAATACAAAGATGGTTGAATCCTCGTGGCCCTTAGATGTCACATCCCACCCAAATACACCCAGCCTATACCCTATCTGGGTTATCCGGGGAGTGATCCACAGCCCAAAAGATCAAGTTTAGGAACGATCATATCCATTTAGCACAATAACATAATCAAAAGCAAGAACAAATCATTGTATTCTAATAAGTTAATAATAAAAATCAAGAAAAGATCTCAGAAGGTTCACTAAGAATATCAGAGTGCGAATTAACAAGATACCAAATCAAAAGACAACTGTAGAGTATAGCGGAAATATACTCCACAACATATGCGGAAGGTAGATCGAAATCTAAGTAAAGCTCTAAGCTAATACAAGTAAAGTAAAAGTCTAGAAGAATGTAGAGAAAACTATTCCACATCTTCAGTCAGCTCTTCTTCTTCTTCACCCTGTGCTTCCTCGTACGTACCGTCATGGTATTCCGAACCTGTAGAGAAGTCTAACAAAAGATATGGTACAAAAGGAGTGAGTTTCGAAAGAAACCCAGTAAGGCAAGTTAACTCATAACAGTATAAATAACATATATCAAAACATAACAAGATGCAATGCAATATGAAACAGATAATGTCACACCCCGCCCGCCGGGCCCGGTTACCCGCCCGACAACCCATGGGTGCGAACCGTCATAGGATCCACAGTTTTAGTCTATCAATAATAATAAATACAAATACATGTAATCAAGAGCAAGAATAGAGCAATAATTAATAAAAAGGTTATAGGAGTCCAAATACTCCAATAAATATCCAATAAATAATCAAAAGAAAGAATCAAGAATCAAATGTAATATCGAGTTCAGCGGAAGCAAAATAAATAACTAAATAATCTTCTTTCTGCTTACCTTTTATAAATCTAAAAACTAGTTGTCTAAATTAACAAGTAAAGATGTCCTCCAATCTTTCTTCACACGATCATCAAAATCCTGGGAATCTGCCTCTGTTGGCCATCAATGGGTGCTAAAAGCGCTCATCAAGCATCTTCAGGAGGCTTCATGCTCTGCAAGTTCATGTATCACTGTCTGTGTCACATCAGCTTCATACGAGAAGGTTCTTTCATATGAATCATCTCCAACTCCCGACGTTGTGCAATCATTTGTACAACTCATATAATATATACAATGAAAGGAATGAGTTCCAACGAACTCAGTAAGGAACAAGCAATTCTCATATATATATGTCAATACAATCCACGAATGCACAGATGAAATGATATGGATGGTATGCAGAAATATGAATGCTACTAAGATCTAACTATGCAAGTCTCTAACAGCTGACATGCTTTAAGATATACACCAGCCCTCCTCTGGGTAAGTCTCATCACTCTGATCCGGCAAGGACTGGTTACCTCTGTAGGGATCCTGGGCAAAGGGGTAAGTCCACATCTGGCTCTCAAACCATGGCTGGGGTTTAAGTCAATACTCTCTCACCACGACCATTTCGCAATGAGTACTGGCGCATGTCGGGGTTTCTAATCCAATGCAAGTCATTAAGGTAACATACTAAATCGAGTCCAGATACTTCCCTTATGGCACCAACCAACTCGGTTCAGTATCCTTCGCAACCTAGGAGTGAGAACCCTCACGGACTGGCTACCGCTGTTGGACTCCACTCCATAACCCTATGGTCATCCACATATTATTGGGGCGGATGCTCTCATGACTCCTCACGACACCCGGTTCGCTCCTTGGACGTCCATGAGCCCAACCCTAGCATATGCAACCCTACCATTGCATGACCAACAGTGGACCACTGAGTCTCCGCATGGACTGGTTACCGTTGTAGGATGAAACAAAGTCACGTCACCATTGTCACAGGTCACTCGGCTTCAATTCCCCTGCCGAAAGGGTAATAGCATGTGGGGTACCTAGCCATGCAATTCTAGACACTCCTAAGTATGTCATCCAGTAATCATGATAGTGCTGGAGACATCAAGAGCATGTGTCCCATTCCACAGCCTTCTGATATCCCAAGCTAAGATATCCCAAAGGAATACCCCTTCCATCACAACTACACTACATCACTCTTTATCATATCATGAACAGTTGTGCAATATCATAAAAGATGAAGTACATCAAGGAACACCACAAACAACGAGTATACAATAAGATTCACATGCTTTATACAATTACAGCAAGATACATGATCAAAGAATAGTAAATAGAACAGCTGAATCATCATGTATATGTAATTGCATATAAACAAGAATGCATGTCCTTACCTATAATTATGTAAAATTCCTCTAACTTGAATTCCAGAAACTATTATAAGACTTTTACTTGAAACTGAGAACACCTAGGCATAGGGTTACAAGAATATATAAGAGTCAAGAGTCAAAACAAAACCAAAATCAAACTTACACAGACACTTGAAACCAGCCGGTCGCTTAGGTTGAGCGACCGCCCCAAAAACAGAGAGTTTCAATCCGAAACTCAGGCTTCTGATCATCCGTTTTTAATCCGGATTTCGAGTGATCATGGCCTAAGTCTCGAACCTAACACTCTTAAAGACAATAGGTGAAGGGAAAACTAACAATCATAAAAAATGGATTACCCAGAAACTCTCCCCTTGACTGGATCTATCCATTAACAAATGCAGGGATTCATTTCTGGACAGGATCTCAACAAGAACATTGGAGAGGGAGTACAACAAATCAATTGGGTAACCACTAACAAAAAGGGGATGGGTTCATATCAATTAGAGGTTAAAAAGAAGAGAATTGCAAATGGAGATTCATTACCTTAACCAGAATCACCAAGAATAGAAGAGAAAAGGTTCCATATCATTAACAACACTTCAGACCTGAATCCCGCACATTTCCACAGCCGTCTAACCTCCAACCATAGCAACCACGAATAAAATATTCGTAAAAGAGGTGAGGGTTACCTTTTATAGAAGTCAGGGGGCAAAATAGGGCAAAACCCCGAAAACAGAACCGGGCGGTCGCTCCAAGCGGTCGATTGGTTCAATCGACCGCCACTAGCAACCGCCCCCATGTATATTGCTATACAAGGGTGCTTTGCTCATGGGGTTGATGACCAAGTACAACCTAACCCAAATGAAGACATTGGGGAGATCTTAGTCCGAAAATGAATCTCAATAGGTCAATAATAAAGGGATTAGGATTTCATCAAACATAACCTATGGCTCTCATGGAAAGGCTAGGGGGAATCAAGATTCACCCTAGAGAAAGAGAAACAAAGAATGCACAATCTAAAAAGGTGTTGGGGAGTTTCCAATAGATAAAAGAACATTAGGGTCTCATATATGGTTACCTCTCATGAGAGTTGGTTACCTCTCATGAGAGTTACCCATAATTAACTCTCACAAAAACAACCCAAGATAGATAAAGGAACATCTCATTAGTATTTCAAAATAAAGAATGGAATTAGGAAGGGTCTACCAATGAGAGAAAATAAGGTTCTCAATTAAAATGAAAGGAAAGAAATTCAAATCATATAATTAGGGATTTACTAACAAGAATCTGTGTATCCCACAAAAAGACTAGGGAGAATAAAGATTCACCCTTAGGGCAAAGAATTTACAATCAAGAAAGGTTTTGGGGAGGGTCCAAATGAATTAATAGAAAATAAAAGGGTTGCCAATTGGTTACCCTTTCATGAGAGTTGGTTACCCAAAAATTTCCCCTCAAAATCTCTCCCCTTTTGGTTTCCAATGGTCTAAGGAATATCAGGGATCAACTCCTAAATCATGAGGACACAAGGGAAGGTCATGGTAAAAGTATGAGACCTTCCCCACAATCATAAAGATAGGTAGAAAATTCAGTGAAAGTGTCATCAAGATTGTTGGTGGAATCAAATTCAAGAATCATCGCCATATGGCTTCAAGAACATAGAGTGAATTGGGGGATTCACTCTAGGGCTAAAAGAATTAGAGAAGAGGTCATTACAGCAGTGTAATACCCTTCTCATAATCAGAAGATCAGAATTAGAGAAGAAAGAATGAATTAAAGAAGAAACGAATTGAATACCAACCTCATAGAAGAGAAACCGATGAAGAAATCTGAACAGATGCTTGAGGATCTTCCTTGGCTTCGAAGGAGAGGTTCTAGGGCTTTTCCCACGTTCTCCAAAGGCTTAGAACAGATTGAGAGTGAAACACATGGTGTTCCCCCTTTTAAATAGCACAAAGAGTTCAAGAATTACTAGGATTTCACCAAACTGACCAAACTGACCAAACTGACCCTGTTGGTTGATTGGTTGCCAAAGAGAAAGTTCTAAGGTCCTTCCCACACCATCAAGAGGTTTAGAAAAATAGTGGGATAGCTTAACACGAATTTCAAAGAAATAAAGCTTTTAAAAAAACTTCAAAACAGAAAATTACCAAAATGCCCCTGCCTGGACAGCTTATTTAAAACAAAGGATTTAATGGACCTAACTTCAATATTTTTGGATGGGCTTCTTTCAACACATCATACTACTTACCTAGTATGGAGGGATGTCTTCAAACCACGTCCAACTAGGCTTTAGGTCCATCAACCAAGTTCTTCATCACAAATAAATAGTTCAACTCCAATTCAAAAAAGGTTTCCATAAAGAAACACTATCATTAATATCCATGGGTTTTGGGTCAAACACCATATCTTCTACTGAGATGGCCCACAAAGACATCTTCCTCATTTTGGGACATTGGATCAACCCTAAGGGAAATGTCTGACATGGCTTCCTACGATTTTCAAAGATAGTAAAACTGAAATCACGGTCAAACTTCAAAGTCAACATTAAACAAACCCGACTTCACCCAAAACAGATCGGGTCTTCGGGCTAGATTTGGGCTAGGTGTCACATATAATGTATGTATGCATCTAAACTCTATGTATGCTGGTCTCTATTGGCAGACATGCTTTAAGTCATAGCACCATACTTCTTTGGGTAGGTCAGTCACACAACGCCTTTTGGTAGTGGGTCCGGCATCCCTCGGGACATTCCATGGATGGGGGTTAAGTCACCGCTCTCTCACATCACCATTGGTCTAAGTACTGGCGCATGTCAGGGTAAAGCCTAGCCTAATGCAAGTCATCTACTCAGTTACATCAACTCAGATCCAGATACGTCCATTCCTCCCCTCTCGGGATCCTTTCCAGTATCCTTCACACTAGAGTCAGCGTATCCGACTCTCTCAAATACGGACTCATCAACCCTATTGGTTATCTACATATGATAAACGGGAAGCTCTCATGTCCTCTCATGGATTGGTTACCGGTCTTGAGCGCCCATGAGCCCAAGTCTATCCATATGCAACCCTCCAATAAATGGCCCCCACAATATGATTCCCGTCCTCTCACGGGTTGGTTACCGGTCTTGAGCGCCCGTGAATCACATTTCTACCACGGGTCGCTCGGTCTCAATACCCTTCCGATTCAGGTCTGATATAACGGGGACATCCTAGCAAAACACTGCTAGACAGCCCTCGGTATGACAACCAATGATTCGGGAAAGCGTCGATGGGCATCTTCGGAGAACATCCCATACTATTCCCTCCGATGTCCAAGGACATAAGTGTCAAAAGGACACTTCCCAATCCCAAACCATACCTAATCAAACACATTCTCAGATTAGTCATGACATACACAACCAACAATTCATCCTATAAAAGAGAATGTAAAAGCATAATCCGATCAAGCAGTAATAAACATTTCATATAAGCTTGAATAATGAAAAAGAATACATAAACAAGTGCTACTGTACTTACAGTAGTATATCAGAAGTATAAAGTACAAGAACAATAAACAAACTCATAGTTTCATAAAGTAGAAACCAGAGAGTATGCGATCTATGTTATTATGAAATAGCTGTCCTTACCTTGATTATCACCGAAGATAATCCAAAGATCAAAGAGAGGAACTCCAAACTTAGCAAATAAACCCCTAACAATCATAAATACAACATTAGGAAAGATACCTAAAAGGTCAGAGAGCAAACGAATCGAATTGGGCAAAAAATGAAGCTACTGCCTCCTTTGGTCAAGTGGTCCAGTCGACCAATCAATCGACCAATCGAGTCAGTACGGAAAAGTAAAAACTGATTTGGTCAATAACTTCTTCGTTTGAAGTCAGATTGATCCGAAATTCGAAGGGGAACTTCCTAGGATGTATTAGAATCATTTAGGAAGATAAAAACATCAAGTCATGGTCAAAAGATGGGTTTCTGATTTGACCCAAGAAACTAGGGTTTCAACCTTTATGGCTCCCATGAAAAGGTTATGATCACGAAATGAGAGGGAATGAATGCTTGGCCAATTATAACAAGAAAATCATAGAAAACCAAGTTCAGATTAATAGAAAAATTGCCCATGAGGTTTCTCTCGCATGGGAGGTTACCAAAGGTTTCGAGAAAGATCATACAAGGTTAGGGTTTCAAGAAAATAAATAGGCTAGGGTTAAGATCATGACGATGATTATAGATCTCAAAGAAATGAAGGAGATCACGAAGGGATGGTTGCAAGAATGCAGCATCTTCTTCCTGATCCCAATCAAGAACAAGATCAAAGAAAAGAAATTTGTAATGTCGAAGTGATTACTAACCTTGAATTGTCAGATCAGAGATGAGAGGCTTCAGATCTGCAGAGGAATCTTCGAAATCACCAGAGAGAGTTTCGGAGAGGTCTTTTCACGTTCAAAAAGTGTTTAGGAGGCAGCCGTAACTAAGAAACACGAAGTAGGGTTTAAATATAAGTGAAAAAACCCTAAAATTGCATTTTCTTGGATTTAACACACAATTGGTCGAGTGCTTGGTCGACTAGCCCAGTCGACCAAGGAGTCGACCAAGTAGAACAACAAGGTTCAAACAGGGATTCGGAGGGCTATACAGGGTCAAATTGAGTGGGGTTTTCTCCTACAAGTCAATCAAGAAGTTTAGTTTCTAGAAACACCTTCAGATTGAGCACAGGAGTTCATTAGGTACTTCAAATAATTCACCCCTCTTCGATGTGCAGTTTCTCACTAAACATTGACAATGCTTCCAAGTATGGAGCACCATCAACAATATCCATGGGTTTCGGGTCACACACCATGTCTTCTATAGAGAGGGCCCACAAAGACTTCTTCCTTCACTTCGGGACCTTGGACTTACCCTAAGGAAAGGTTTGACATGACTTCCTAAGGCTTTCAAAAGGTAGCAACACAATTATCAAGGTCCAACTTCAAGGTGTAACATTTAAACTAACTTTTCTTCACCCAAAACAGATAGGGTGTCCTGGCTAGGCTTGGGCTGGATTTCACATTAGAAAAAAGGGAATAATCTGCAGTTGATTGAATGTGTCACACCCCACCAGCCGGTCTTGGTTATCCGCCTGAGAACCTGTGGGTGTGAACTGTCACAAGATCCACGGTCTTACCATCAATAATAATAAATGCAAGTTGTCACATCCTCCCAGCCGGTACCCTATCTGGCATACCCGAGAGTGTGATCCACAGCCCGAAGATCAGGTATCGAGTAATCAACCTCCCACATAAACAATAACATAATCATGAACAATCATAATAAAAGTGCGGAAGATAAACCATAGATCCAATAAGGAAAGTATGAATCATATATAAATCAGAGTACTAGATATAATCAGAGTGTCAAAAACAGATAAGTAAAGTGAGGCAAAATCCCACTCTACAACTAGCGGAAAAGTAGCTCTAAGAGAGAATAAACTAGACAAAATCTAATCCTAGTAGCAAGTACAATGGGTAACTAAATTGTTCTCCACTTTATAGACAACATCCCTATAAGTGTAAATCTCATAAACAGCACAGGGGCGCTTCCACTCAATGGTCGGACTAAGCATCGTACGGAGCATAACCACTCGCGGGATCCTCAGTGTAATTGTTGTAACCGCAATCACCTTCTTGGAGATATGCCTCCTCGCCTTGCGCTTCTTCATAGGGACCGTCATAGTATTCAAGTACTGCTGAATAGTCTAACAAACATTGTACAATAAAGGAATGAGTTTCAAAGAAACTCGGTAAAGGCGATTAAATCCATAATAACATAAATGGCGGGATTTCGGAACAAACATAAATGCAATATGATATGAGACAAGCAATGAATGAATGAATCTAACTCTATGTATGCTAGTCTCTATTGGCAGACATGCTTTAAGTCATAGCACCGTACTTCTTTAGGAAGGTCTCAATCACTCATCATCAGTTGGTAATGGGTCCGGCATCCCTCGGGACATTCCATGGCTGGGGGTTAAGTCACCACTCTCTCACATCACCATTGGTCTAAGTACCGGCGCATGTCAGGGTAAAACCTAGCCAAATGCAAGTCTTCTACTTAGTTACATCAAGTCAGATCCAGATACGTCCATTCCTCGTCCCTGACGATCCTTTCCGATATCCTTCACACTAGAGTCCTCATAGTCCCTGACTACGGACTCATCAACCCTATTGATCATCCACATATGGTAAACGGGAAGCTCTCACGTCCTCTCACGGGTTGGTTACCGGTCTCTTGAGCGCCCGTGAGCCCAAGTCTAACCATATGCAACCCTACCAATAAATGGCCCCCACAATGTGATTCCTGTCCTCTCACGGGTTGGTTACCGGTCTTGAGCGCCCATGAATCCCCATTGCTACCACGGGTCGTTCGGTCTCAATACCCCTCCGATTAGGGTCCGACATAACGGGACATCCTAGCCAAACACTACTAGACAAATCCTAAATATGTCATCCAACAGTTTAGGAAGGTGTCCAGAGGGCATCTCCGGAAACATCCCATAATATTCCCGTAGTAGTCCAAGGACAGAAGTGTCAAAAGGACACCTCTCCTTTCCAAACCATACTTAAGCATACACATGCATCAAATCATATCATCACATATATGGTAACTTCATATATGGAAAGAAATCAATAATTACAATCACTTTGTATATAATTGGTAAGTAAATCATACATGAGTCAATTCAATATGAATAAGTAATGCTACTGTAATCAAAGTTATGCAACAGTAGTATATCATTGTAAGAATCTAATTAAGGAAACATATCAATGATATTCAAATATAGAAACTAGATGCATGCTATCTATGTAATTAAGGAAATAACCATCCTTACCTTTTATAACTCGCAAAGGAATCCTAAGAAATCAAGTAAGATCTTGGCAAACTTGAGAAGAAGGTCCTAAACAAGTGTATACAACATATTAGGAAAGATCCCTAACAGAAAAGATACCAAAACATCCAACACAGACCAATTCTGGAGTTGCTGTACTCATTGGTCGAGTGGATTGGTCGACTGGTCCAGTCGACCAATCAGTCGACCAATGCGACACGATAGCCTAAAAAAAACAGAGTTTCAAGATATAAAATCCGAATTTGGTGGTTCAAAAGGGTACTAATCAAGGGGTAAACTACATCAGTAGTATCCTAACATATAGGGGACCTCAAAACACTAATCCAATCAAGCCATCAAGATCCAAATTAGGAAACAAAAAGTTACCATAATTAGATCAACCATGGATCTTGAAGAATTCAAGATAGAAATCAAAGACAAGAACAATAGAAGAATGGATCATTGCTTCAGGTAAAGGTATCATGAAAAGCATACTTAGATCTTCAAGGAATTAGGCTTAAAAGCATAAATCTAAATAAGGAAACAAAACCTACCATATATGTAACTATCATGATTCATGAAGAAAACATGGTATGGTAGAAGAGAAACAACTAGAGATTGATAGATCATGGATCATGAAAAGAAAACACAGCAATTGACTACTAACATGATCAATATAGAAGATCCAAGGAGATCAGAATTCAAATCAGAAGTTAAACAAAGACTAGATCATGGTTTGATCATGATTCCTTCAAAAGCTTGCAATGATCATGGTTAAGATCATTGTCCTAGCCATTAATCCTTAGGATGATCATGAGAGACAAGTCCAGAGATGTTTGCAACAGAGAATGCAGCATCTCCTCTCTGTCTCAACTCAAAAAGGAAAGAAAAATAGAGATGGAGGAGAAGAAGAGAGTGTAGACATACCTTTTGATGCAAAAGGAAGAGTTTCGACGAAGATCCGTCAAGAAAATCACCAAGGATGCAAGAGAGATGACTTGCAGAGGTCTTTGGTTCGTTCCAAAGAGTTTGGAGGCAGCAAATACGAAGTAGACTCGAGATTGGACTTAAATAGAGCAAGCAAGACCTAATTGCCAAAGACAGCACTCATTGGTCGAGTGGATTGGTCGACTGGTCCAGTCGACCAATCAGTCGACCAATGCTTGACGACAATTCCAAAACAGGAATTGAAGACCCAGATCAAATCCAATCCTAAAGGGGTTTTGCACACATAACAAGTGACTTACCTAATAGGTAGAAATGCCTTCAAACCATGATAGAGAGCACTCCAAGTCCATCAACTAATCCGATCTTCATCAAGATTCAGTTTCCATAAATAGAACTTCATCATCAACTCTCATGGATTCAAAGCCAGACACCAAGTCCTCCACTGGGATGGCCCAAAGCTGACTTCTTACTTTACTGCGGGTCACTGGACCTACAAATAACAAGGTTTCCGGGTCAAGGTTAGGGCTGGGTTTTACACAAGTAATAGATAATCATGAGAAAAAAATAAGTGCAATAATTAATAGAAAGATTACAGGAGTCCAAATACTCCAATAAAATAATAAAGGAAATAATCAATGATCAAAAAGAATAATGAGTTCAGCGGAAGCAATCAAGATAACTAAGTAAGTTTTATTCCGGTTTCTTTCTCTTAAGCTAAAAACTGCGACTCAAGTTTATCAAGGAAAGGGTTGTCCAGTTCTTCTCCAGACGGTTAGCAAAATGTCTGGCAACCTGTCTCCTCCGTCCATCAATGGGCGCTATAAGCGCACTCCATGCACTCACAGGAGCTCCCACACAAGCTATCTCCATCTCCCATTGACAGTGCCACATCTTCTTCATACGAGAGGGGTCTTCATATGGATCACCTCCAACTTCTGTCGCTGTGTAACCATCTGTGTAGTTTATACAATACATACAAAGAAAATGAATGAGTTCTAACGAACTTAGTAAGGATATAATATTTCTCATCCATATGTCAACATAATCAACAATGCATATATGATATGAATGATATGCAAAAGTATGAATGCTACTAAGATCTAACTGTGCAAGTCTCTAACAGCTGACATGCTTTAAGATATACACCAACCCTCCTCTGGGTAGGTCTAGTCACTCTGATCCCTCATGGACTGGATAACTTTGTAGGGATCAAGTCATTACATAAAGATAAGAGTGTATATCCTTACCTGTAAATAAGTAGAATCCCTATAAAATGCAATCCACAAACAATTATAAGAGTTTCAGTAGAAACAGAGAACACCTATAAACAGGGTTACAAGATCATGTAAGCCAAATGAGTCAAACAAACAAATAGCCAAAAGCCACATACTTACTGTGACCCAGCTGGTCACTTAGCTCAAGCGACCGCCCCAAAAACAGAATACTCAAATCCGAAACTTAGGCTTTTGATCATCTAATTTCAATCCGGTTTTGGGATGATCTCAATCCAAATTTCAAACCTAACACATCTATAACCAAGGGGTAAAATGAAACCCTAAAATTAACACAGATTTGCCACCCAAAATCCTCCCCTTGAATAGATCCATCCTTTCCACAAATGCATGGATTTGTTTTTGGACAAGATCTCATCAAGAACATTAAAAAGGGGATACCATAACAAGAGGATCATGAACAACCAAAAAGGGAACAAAACAATACTATTCTATAGCTCAAGAAAGAGATGGAGTGAATGGGGATTCACTTACCTCAACTAGATCAGCAAGAATAGAAGGGAAAAGGTCCCAGATCACTAACATCACTTCACCCACCTTCCAGCACGTCTCCACTGCCGCCTAATCGCCTAAAATAGCAATCCCGAATATAATAATGTGTTAAGGCAAGGGTTGCTATTTATAACGAACATGGGGAAAATTAGGGTATTTTCCCTCAAGCAGAACCTGGCGGTCTCTTGGGGCGGTCGCTTGGTGGGGCGGTCGCTTGGTGGGGCGGTTGCTTGGTTCAATCAACCGCCTCAAGCAACCACCCCCTAGTACATTGTTGTACAAGGGTGATTTTCTCAAGGGGTTGAAACCTAAACACAACCTAACCCTAATCAACACATGGGGGAGGTCTTACCTTCATTCCGGACATCTCTAGACACCTCATGCCTTCTACCAGAGATCCAACTTCCCAGCAGGCAGGTTCATCATCAAGAGAATCCAAATCCATGGGTTTAGGGTATGGATCATGGACTTCTATCCGGACACTCCACAAATTAACCCGACTAGACCTTCGGGTTCTTAGACCTACAATATGAATCTCAGGTTAGAAATATAGGGGTTGTTATAGAATGAAACCCACATTTTAAGGTAGTAGAAAATTTGGCGAACTATTACGAAAAGCTTGCTTTAAACCATAGAGAGATTTGTGGAGGCGGGAAACAACATTCTCCCCCTTACGATGATAACCAGGAGGTAGAGTCATATATACTTCTTTGTCAAGATCGCCATGTAAGAAAGCATTATTGATGTCAAGTTGGTGAAGTGACCAATTTTTAATTGAGGCAAGAGCAAGCAAGACACTTACAATAGCTAATTTGGCCACGAGAGCATAAATCTCATGAAAAATCAACACCTTCAGTTTGGGTGTACCCCTTGGCCACCAAATGTGCTTTGTACCATTCAATATAACCACCAGTGTCGTTTAATTTTGTAAACCCCTTTACAACCAATGGCTTTCTTTTAAGGTGACAAAGGAACAAGTGACCTAGTGTTATTGGTTTCAAGAGCCTCAATCTTTAACTACATGGCATCTTTCTAGTTAGGCGACAACATTGCTTTGGAAAAGTTAGTGGGTTCTTCAGAAGATGAAAGAGACCTGATAAACTTAAGATCAGAAGGTGAGACCTTATTATAAGATATTGAAGAATCAAGAGGAAGGAGTTTATCGGCATCCGAAGAAGATGATGTGGCATGAGTAGCCAAGCATATGTAGTCCTTCAAATGGGAGGGGGGATGATGTGACCGGGTGGAGTGACGTGGCAACAACACAACTGGAGGTGGAGAAGGATTGTGTGGTGGGGCTGGCGGGTCCAGTGGTGGAGATGGAAAAATTGGGTTTGTTGGGATGGAGGAGGATTCAAAATCAAGAACTAAAACAGGGAGGGTAGGTTAATAGATGAAGGGGCAATGAAAACAACGTCTCTACTAGTGTAAACCTTGTGAAAAGTGAGATAAAAAATTTTATAACCCTTTTTAGCAAAAGGGTACCCAATGAAAATTCCTAGAGAAGCATGGGGGTCAAATTTATGCTTGATGGTGAAATGGTTGTGTCCAGAGCACAAACAACCAAAAGTACGAAGATGAGAATATGTGGGGGTTTTATTAAAAAGAAGTTCAAAAGGAGTTTTCTCTCGTAAACGTTTGATAGGCAACCTATTAATAATGTGTGTGGTAGTAAGAATGTAATCACCCCAAAAGTCTTGAGGAAGATTGGCCTAAAATAAAAGGGCCCGACCAACATTGAGTAAGTGCCAGTGTTTGTGTTCAACAACACCATTTTGTTGTGGGGTGTTAACACAACTATGTTTATGGATAACTCCATGGTTGGAAAAAAAAGAGAGGTGGTGGAGTGATTAAAAAATTCAAGAGCATTATCAGTGCAAATTTCTTTTATTTGACAATTGAATTGAGTTTTAACCATTGCAAAAAAAATCATGTAAATAAGACCAAAAGTCAGATTTGAAGTTCATTAGAAAAACCCAAGTATAGGGAGAATAATCATCCACAATAGTCAAAAAATATTTAACACCACATATAAAAGGAACCCCCAAACATCGTAATGCATTAAATCAAAATAAGGTGAAGTGGATATGGAGCTAGATGGGAAAGGTAATCAGGTTTGTTTTGCCAAAGGGAAAATAGTGCAAACACATTTATTAGAAACTTAAATGCAAAAATTAAAACGTGATAAAGAAGTAGTAATGTTGCGAGATGGGTGGCCTAAGCACCAATGCCACACATCAAAGGAGTGGGAATGAGTGGATGAGGCCACAACAATGGAGGGAAGCAACTCCAGATAATATAAACCATTATGCTCTTTACCCAATCCAATCATCTTCTTCATTTGTAATATTGAAAGACACAATGACGAGGAAAAATGTGACTGAACAATTGAGAGCTTTAGTAATTTGACTAATGGATAATAAATTAAAATGGAATGAAGGAACATATAAGACATTATGAGGAGAGATGGAAGGGGTGGGGGTGCGAGTCCCTAAATGAGAAACATTGATTGTTTCACCATTGGGCAATGCAATCGGAGATGTATAAAGAATCACCGTGTTAGTATCAAAGAAATGTAACTTAGAAGCCGTATGAAAATTCCCCCCATAATCAATAACTCATGGGGAAGGGGAATTACTTGCAGCATTTGCTAAAGGAGTGGGATTTCCTATTTCGATTAATGCCAATAATTGATGATACTGCACTGAAGTAAAGGAGGGGGCAGAATTTGTTCTTGGGTTGGTGGCTGCAAAGGATCTAGCAGAGAGTCAAGATGATGTTGATTTAATGTGTGTACTATTGCTCTTAGGAGGATAATCGTGTTTCTTAAAGCAACGGGAATCTGAACGGCCATCCATAACACAAAAATCACAGTGATACATAGGCTTCTTACATTTTTAGAACGTGTACGAGAAGCATTGGTTGCGAGGGCAGCAATGATGGATTTGGCAACTCATGGAAGGAGTGATAACGCTTCTCTTGCAATAAAAGAGAATAAGCACGATTGATGTTAGGCAAGGGTTCCATTAAAAGGAGTTGACTCCGAACAGAAGAATCAGAATCATTAAGGCCCATTAAAAAATGTAAGCAATCTTCTTGTTGAAGATCAGTGTGTTTTAACAAGAGACCACAAGTGCAGGGAGGGAATGAATTGTATGAGTCGACTTTATCCCAAAAACCCTTTACAATAGTATAATAAGATGCCAAAGAAGAGGTTCCTTGATGATGATTAGAAATGCTACGCCGGACTTCAAAAATTCGAGGAGCATTTTTTGAGAAAAATGGTCATGAAGATCGTCCCAAACCTCGTGGGCAGTAGAGGTGTAAAGAATGCTATTAACAATATTAGGTGAGAGACCATTTAGCAACCAAGAGAGGACCACGCAATTGCAGCATGTCCATGCTTGAAGCTCCAAAGAATCAGCGGTGGGTTTAGGCAAAGAGCCATCGATAAAGGCAAGCTTATGTTTGGCCTCAAGAGACATTCGCATCACACGACTCCAAGTGGGATAATTGTAGCCACGTAAGAGCTACATGACGATTACAACACCAAGATTATCCGAATGATGTAGGAAATATGGAGAAGAGCCATCAAAGGGGATGAAAACAACATTATTGGAAGTAACAACAGCTGTAGCAAGAGCATTGAGAGATGGATTCGTAATTGTAAATGTAGCGAAAAGAAAACAACAATGTAGGGATCATTTACTGCTCTTGAATATAGAAATTAGCTTCACTTGAAAAGATTTGGATTGCCCTAAACTGATACATGTTAAGAAGATTTTGGGCAAAAGTGATTTTGTATTATCTCTTCATGAGTACTTATAATACAATCAAGTAAAGAATAAAATAAATATGACATTCTGTACATAAGGAAAGAAATTATATGGGATAATACATAAAGGGAAACATGTGTGGGATGAGGATCTGAATTTCAATCCCTAGCATATATAATTTGCAACAATCATTGCCAGCTTGAAATCCACCATAATTTCCAAAGATCTCCAACGGTCATATTATGGCTAATACTAATAGATGGCAATTAGTTTCAGATCTTCCAATATTGATATGGATTCGTAAAAATTCATTATGTCATTGTGTTTTAATTATTTTTTTCTTTCTTTCAAGGATTTGGCTTATCTTGAAAGAGTTCAATGTCCAAGAAGTATTGGGGAAGTATGGTACACCTGAGTTGTGTTACATATATCTTGAAGTTTGTCCAATAACAATCTTAATGCATATGGCCTAGTTATTGGATACTTGGACAACTAGATGTGTGGCCTGAATTATGGAGGAAATCATTTATTCGATTTACATATAAAGCAGCATTGCTTCCAATGGAGAGTTGTCCTCATTGGCCTCTTTATCTTCACCAAACCACTATTGGAACATCATATAGAAAAAAGATAGAAAAAAGATGCTGTAAAGGATTAGAAATTAATTACTTTTCTCATTTTTTTAAATAGAATAATTAAGCAAAAATTTCAAGATAGGAATATATTTACAGGAGAGAGGGGAGGTGTCAATAAAGGAAAAATAGATGATGCAAAGGATTAGAAGCTACCAATTTTTTTCATTTTCTTAAGGGTTTTTCTTTAAAAAAATATTAGGCAAAATTTTGGGATTGGAAAATAAATAAGAGGTTTTTTTTGGGAATAATATTTGTAGAAGACAAATGAGTGAGATGACTATAAAGGAAAAATATATAAGAATGATTAGAAACCACCTATTTTTCACATTTTCTTGAGGGGCTGTTTTTTTTTGAGTTTTTTACGTTGGGGTCCCTTTAGTAGACCATAAACTAATATTGGGTCCCCTTAGTGCAATATATTATATGTAGGTCCCAAACTAACTAACATCATTACATGCCGTTAGGTATATTCAATTTTCAAACGTAAAAGGACTAAAAAGCCCCTCAGGTTATTTAATACATTGTATTAATATATGGTTTTAAAAGAGATAATTGGTCATGAAGCGTTAATCATATGGTTAAAAAAAATTATAATACACAATGTATTAAATAACATGAGGGGCATTTTGGTCCCTCAACGTTTGAAATTTGAATAAACTTAACAGTGACTAACGGTGTTAGTCTGGTTAGGACCACATGTAATATATTGCACTAAGGGGACCCAACATTAGTTTGTAGTCTACTAAGGGGACACACACGTGAATTTTTTTTAAAATAAAAGATTGAGCAAAATTTTAGGATGGCATGAAATACAATGAAAGATTTTTTGATTTGGAATAATATTTGTAAGAGAGAAATGAGGGAGGTGACAACAAAGGGAAAATAAACTATGCTAAGGAACTACCTATTTTTCTCATTTTCTTGAGGATCTTTTTGAATAGAAATATTGGGTGTACTTTTGGAATGGGATGAAACACAATGATAGAATACATTTTTTAATTCAAAATAGTATTTAAGGAGAGAAACAAAGGGAAGTGATGATAAAGTTAAAAATTGCTACGAAGGATTAGGAACTATGTACTTTTTCATTTTCTTGAGGATTTTTTTAAATAAAAAATTGGGGTTATTTTTGGGATGGGATTAAGTACAACATGAGATATTTTTTTTTGGTTACAAAAACATTTATAGGAGAAAACTAAGGGAGGTGATGGTACAAGAAAGTAGATGCTAGGAAGAATTAGTTACCAGCTTTTTCTCATTTTTTTTGAGGGTTTTTTTTGGTAATAAAATATTGGGCAAATTTTGGGATTGGATGTCATACAATGAGAGGATTTTTCGTTGGAAGTAATATTTATAGGATAAATATAAGGGAGGTGATTATTTGTAAAACAACACAAGATTTGAGGTAAGAGGGTGTTAGTGAAAAGACATGCCTTCTGAGTTGGAGTAATATTAATAGACAAATCCATTAGAGTAGTGGAGGTGTGTTAAATGATGCAACTATTGATAATAGACAAGGGTATTTTGGTCCAATGAAAGAGTATACCAAACCAAAGCTGATTTTCTACTTTTACATAGTAGTATAGTACAGTATAATATGATGATTAGTAAACTTATTTATTTAAGCAATGCCCAATGCATAGTGTAGTGTTAAGGAACTAGCGCGAGTACCCCTTAGTCAGGCTAGCCCATACCCCCGTTGGAAAAGATATGAAGAACCCCTATTAGGGGAGATATGAAGAACCCCTATCGGGGTAGAAGTGAAGGACTTCCCCATTGGGGAAGGTATGAAGATATCCCCCCCCCCCCCCAATCAAGGAAAGCACGAAGAACCCCTATTCGGTCAACATGAAAGATCCCTATCAAGTTAAGTGAACCCCTGTCGGGAAGGACCTAGGTCGGGGGAGCAAGTACTCCAAATTTGGAGAACCACGTTCAAAGAAGTATTTGAAGAAAGACTAAGTCAAAGGGTCCAGTCAGGAAAGTAATCACCCCATACGCCCATAACGAAGCATGGGGGAGTGACTCTCAGAGTAATTGTTCCATTAGAGTCCATTAAGGGAACCACCAAGGAATGGAAACATGCTTCCAAAGAAATGTGCACCACTTCTCACTAAGTGGGCAAAATCCATGGAGTAACCGCCTAGAGGTAACCTCTATATAAACTCAACTCAAGAGACTTGCAAGTTATGAAGAACTATCTACTACTATTGATTATGCTCTGAGAACCCCTCTTAGAGCCTTCAACTGTTGTGCCTAGACTAACTTGACCATTGGAGGCAGCTCCCCGACCAACCCTAGGTCGAGCCGCTGTAACTTTTATTGTGAGTGCAGGTCATGCTCCTACTCAAGTAACATTTAAGAAGCTCCAAAGAGGTTGTCCAACTACTTGGGTGGCACGGAGAAGGTCTAAACACAACATATTGGCATCGTATATGGGAAACTAAAGAAGAGCCATGGTGAGATGAAGAACAACCAATCAAATAGCTCAAAATACCAATCAAGCTACTGATAAAACGGAAGGAAGGGAGACCGAGAATGAACGCAATCAAGAAGGCATGCAAGAGCAAGTCCCCATTGTTTTGAATTGGCAGAACCAAAGCCAAGAGAAAAATCAGGAGGAGAAGAAGGTTCAAATCAGCCACCAACACTAGTAACATCATCCGATCTACAAAATATGTGAAGAGAAATGTAACAACAAATGTTAGAGAGGAATGCTGAGAGGTTTAGTTCACCAAATCGGTGTGCCAGCAGGAACCCCTCGAATACCCAAGAGGGAATATTACGAGAGGCACTTTGAGGTATATGTGCCAAATGACATTTGGAGAACGAGTTTAAAGAAAGACACGACCAACAAAGTAGGTCTAGGCAACCAAACGAACAACGTCCTCAAGGTAATCAGATTCAAAAAGAGCATATTCAATCACCCAGGATTAGACAAACTCAAGATCTTCCAAGAATGCACCATGAAGAAAGAGTTCGAGAACGAGAAGGATAAAGTCGTGGAGAAGGCTAAGGCGTAGTAGGGTTGGGAAACCCAAGGGGGTCAGCCAACAAAGCCTAATCTTTAACCCTACCACTGACTCATAATTCAAATCGAGAGAGTATCGATCACCTCTAGGAAGGCACCATGATGAAGATGGGCTCGAAAGACAGATGGACAAGTTGGAGAACCCTACCGCTTTCTCATTATTCAAATTGAGAGAGTATTGATCACCTCTAGGAAGACACCATGATGAGGATGGGTTCAGAAGACGGATGGACAAGTTGGGGAAGTAGCTTGAAGATCAGGATCATGATGACAACTACGACACTATTGGTCAAGAACCCTTCTTTGAAAAAGTCATGAGAGTGTCACTTCCACCCAACTTCATTATGCCAATTGTCACACCCCACCCAGCCGGATCCAGACTCACCCGAATACCCGTGGGGGTAATATCACTACAGGATCTAGGTTCATACTCAACCCATAACAATAATACAACATAACATAATCCAAGAGCAGGAAAAGGAAGTAGGGTATCAAATGTTATTATAGTTATTCCCAATCATAATTCAAAGTTAGTTAAGATCACAATCAAAGTTTAAAGAAAAGTAATTGTTTAACAGTGGAAGTCTAAATGTTGTCGAGGAGAAGTCTAGAATGTAAGTAGTGCCCCTGCCTAACAAATAAGTAAATAACATAGCTAATGGCAACTAAGGCAACTACATTCCCCCAAGTTATCTCTATAATCTCAGAAGGGCTGGACTCCATAGCCACAGTTTGAACATGGGCATGATTCTCCATGTATCTCAGTGTCTTCTATCGCCGTTCCCTCGAAGGACTTTGTTGGCACCGGACCCTCCAGGTAAAAGAAGTCTTCATAACCTGTAGTAGAATCTAAAAGAAGATAGGGAAAATTACGTAAGTAGCTGCTTTTAAGTTTCCCCTTACAAAAATAGCCACTCAATGTTTCTGTCACATCCACCCAACTTGTACCCTAACTGGCATACCCGGGAATGTGATCCACAGTCCAAGGATCAAGAATCGAGGGACCATGCTTCCCACATACACGATAACACAATCATGAACAATAATAATCAAGGTAAAAGCAACAGATAATAGATATCATGAATATGATAAGATTCAATTAATCAGAGTGCGAAAATAGACAATATCAATGTGTAAGTATAATCATAAAGATGAGAGGATAAGTGAGAATCACTCTCTCAAAGCAGCGGAAAATGTAGCAATAATCAAGTTAGTTACAATCCCATGTTTCAAAAGTAATCCAGAGAAAGTTAATTACATATCCAGTTGTTCCATAATAAACAAGGGAAATGGGGCACTAGACTAGGGTTTCTTCTATCCTAATGATCGTCTCCTCAAAGGTGTGGATGAAGAAAGCCCAGCTCTGCCGCTCCCGCACAATCGTGGGGCTAACCCTAATACGAAGAGTAATCCTCTTAGGCACCAAAACTCTGATCTTCACCGAAGCTACCACCCGGAGGGTAGTATGCGGGATCAAAGTCCGTCTCGAAGAATGTGCCATCAGAAATCTTCGGTACCTACAGGATAATCTAAAAATATTTATACAAAAGGAATGAGTTCAAAGAACTCAGAAAGGTAGTTATTCCATAATTTAACATCATACAAATTCAAAACATAACATAATGCAATGTGATATGAGACATATGATGCAAATATGATTCTAACTCTATGAATACTAGTCTCTATGGTAGACATGCTTTAAGTCATAGCACCACACTTCTTTGGGTAATCAGTCGCTCTCCCTCAACCCATTCCGTATCTTGGGAATACCGTGGTAATTGGGTAAAGTCCTACCATGGTAGGGGAATCAGTCACCGCTCTCTCACATCACCATTTGGTATAAGTATTGGCGCATGTCACAGTAAAGCCTAGCCCAATGCAAGTCATCTACTCAGTCGTATCAAGTCAGATCCAGATACGTCCATTCCTCACCCCAGGCGATCCTTTCCTGTATCCTTCACACTAGAGTCAGCGTAATCCCAGATTACGGACTCATCAACCCTATTGGTCATCCACAAATAGTAAACGGGAAACTCTCACGTCCTCTCACGGGTTGGTTACCGGTCTTGAGCGCCTGTGAGCCCAAGTCTAGCTATTTGCAACCCTACCAATAAATGGCCCCTTTCGGGTATCCGTAGCATGGTTTATGTTCTCTCCCGGATTGGTTACCAGTCTTAAGCGCCCATCAAACCATACACCACCACGGGTTGTTCGGTCTCAATGCCCTTCCGATTCGGGTCTGACACGACAATGACAAACCTAGCCACACAACTAGACAATCCTATGTATGTCATCCAATAACCCGGGAAAGTGTCGATAGGCACCTTCAGAGAACATCCCATACTATTCCCTCCGATGCCCAAGGACAGAAGCGTCAATAGGACACTCCCCAATCCCAAGTTATACTTAGGCAATCACATATTCAAGTCCATCATTTCTCATACATTCAATACATCTTCATGATAAGAGTTAAATCATAATATCGAATTGATCCATCATGAATATAATTAGCAAGATTAATAAATCATTCTAACAAGAGTATAATAATTCATAATACTACTGTTCTAAAACATGTATAATAGTCCTTTAATAATTAAAAGCAATTAAGAGACTATGTTCTTTAAGGATAAGTATCAACATATGTTTATGGCCTATATGTTTATGGAGATAACCATCCTTACCTTAGGTTGAGTTGATGATGAATCGAGACTTACCAAGAAATGGACCAAAAGTAATGTTAAGACCCTAAACAAACATCAATAATAAGTTAGAGAAGAAATCGGGAAGATCGGATGTTAAACGGGTCAAAACTAGCTAAGGTTGCTGTCAGCAGTAACTTTGGTCGATGGTCTTTGGTCGATGGCATCGACCAAAGAGGATTGACCAAAATGTCTTCGGGACAGAATAGTGAATTTTGGTCCGAAATTGGTCTTCCGATATTCGGATCGATTTGGAACTTGGAGGAATGCTTAAGAACAGTATGAGGACACTACAAATCAAAGAATTAACATAATCCAATGGTCTAAATAGAAAGCCCCAAATTGAGCTACTAAGTTCAAGAGACAAGCATCATAGCATGAATTGAAATTGATTGCATTGACAATGAAAAGGCATGCATTAGCTAAGGGAACTTATAGAAATTCGATTATGATCATATGCTAGTGATAAACATGTACATAACATACTATACATCTTAGTTTTGTACAAGATGGCATGATGTTAAGAAGAAAATCAAAGAATGTATATGCTAGGCTTGAAATGGGGGCATAGCATCAATAAATAGGTAAGAGGATCATAGGTTAGGCAAGAGTGTACACTTGGAGTGATGGTTGCAAGGTTGCAGCACCATCTCCAAG
Source organism: Hakea prostrata (assembly GCF_041222555.1). NCBI lineage: Eukaryota > Viridiplantae > Streptophyta > Magnoliopsida > Proteales > Proteaceae > Hakea > Hakea prostrata. Next base: position 73,689,588 of record NC_142602.1, read on the forward strand.
GTCTCAACAGCAAGAGAGGGATGGAAAAGAATAGAAAAAGATAGAATAGAGAGTGGAATGATGAATCATACCTTGTAGTTGTAGATGGAGACAAGAAACAATGATTAACAATGAGTTTTGGTGGAGTATCCTTCACAAATGCCTAGGAGTTGCTTTGGGAAGCTCCCTCCACGTTCTCAGGAGTGAAAATGATTGCACTAGGGCTCAAAACATGAGGCTAGTATAAATAGAATAGGGAATATTCCAAAGAATCATTAACTTGTCTGACTGGGAAACTTTGGTCGATGGTCCTTGGTCGATGGCATCGACCAAAGAGGATCAATCAAAATGTTTCTCAGCAGAAAATCAGGTTTAGTTCAGCAACTTCAGACAGGGACTTGGAGGGCTATACAAGGTCAAATTGAATGGGGTTTTCTTCTACAATTCAATCAAGAAGTCTAGTTTCGGGGAATACCTTCGGATTGTGCACGGCAGTTCATTAGGTACTTCAACTAACTCATTCTTTTCTGATGCGCAAACTTTCATTAAACATCGACAATGAACTCAAGTAAGGGTTATCATCGTCAATGTCCATGGGCTCGGTCTCCGACTCATAATTATCAATCAAAAGGGTCCATAAGTCTCTTCTACCACCGCTTTGGGTCTTCAGACCTAAAAGCAACAGTGGATCCGGGTTAGGGTCAGGGTTAGAATAGGGCTGGATATTACAGTTTCACTTTACAAAATTAGCCAAAACTGAGTTTGCATTTACAGACTAGCCAAAATATTGATTTTTCACCTTTTTGGACAATTTTTACCCCTAAAACTGATCACATCGAACTGGAAAATCACTATTTTGTCCAAAAAGGTAAAGTCATTATTTTTTCATACCCTTTGGACATTTTCACCCCTATGCCGGTATGGTCAATTTTAGGGGTAAAAATGTCCAAACATGTGAAAAAGTACTATTTTGGCTAGTTTTGTAAATGTAAACTCAGTTTTAGCTAGCTTTGTAAAATGAAACATTGAGTGGCTATTTTTGTAAGAGGAAACCTAAAAGCAGCTAATAATGTAATTTTCCCAAGAAGATACACATAAAGGGGATGAGTTTCACAGAACTCAATGATGTCAACATAATCACACATCGCGCAACAGTCACACACACATATATATATATATATATATATATATATATATATATATATCTAAAGTTATAATGAAATATTGTATGATGATGATGATGCAAATATGCTCTTAGACTAACAAATGTAGTCTCTATGGTAGACACATATTAAGTTACAACACCAGCCTCCTCTGGGCGGTCTCGTCACTCTCCCTGAAGGCACTCATGCACGTCTTTTGGGTTCTCTACGGCAGTTGGGTCAAGTCACATCATTCTGTGGCTAGGGTTTAGGTAACCACTCTCTCACCAACCATTGGTCATTGTCGGGGATAAACCTAGCCCAAATGCAAAGTTAGGTACGTCTCATATTACATGTGATCCGGATACCTTCCTTCATGCCTAGTGCCCTTTTGGTCCACGTATACTTCTCACCAAGGAATGTTATTCCTCACGGCTCTTAAGCCGTCTTTTTGACACCCCTTGAGCCCAACCCTAACATATGTTATCTGAACACTAGATGATAACAGTGGGCTTGCATGATGCTCACAAGACCCAACGACTACCATCTCGGGTCACTTGGCTTCAGGACCAAAAAGGTAGTAGCACTCAATCATGTTCACTAGACAAACATGTCTAGATGCATACCAACCATGCATTTAGTTAGTCTATGTGAGTATCAAGGCACCAGGTGTAAAATCCGGCCTTATCCTTACCCTGAACCGGACCGGATTTTATACTGTTGTAGGTCCGAAGACCTGAAGTGGTGGTAGAAGAGACCTGGGGCCCTCTTAGTGGATGATTCGATGCTTGATGCTGAGCCTATGGACATTGACAACGATGCCCCTCTCTTGTGCACCTTGTCAGTGTTGAGTAAAAACCTGCTCATCGATGAAGATTGAATTAGTTGAATCACTTCCCGGAACCCCGTGATCAATCCGAAGGTATTTTCTGAAACTAGACTTGTTGATTGACTAGTAGGAGAAAACCCCGCTCAATTTGACCCTGTATAGCCTTCCAAATCCACTCCTGAAGTTGCTTTCATGGCTTGGTCGAGTGCTTGGTCGACTGACGGTCGACCAGCCAGTCGACCAAGAGTCATGAAATTCGAATATTCATGAAATCTCTTCCCATTTTGCCCCTACCTTTTTGGAACTCGTGAATGAGGACCTAACCTGATCATTGGCACTCCAGAGCTCGAGGTTGGACACTCTCTTGGGCTATTCTTTGAAGTTTGGGAAGATCTTTGACTCTAATCATTGGTGTATGTGTTAATCATCAATCCAAGGTATGATTCTTTCTATCCTCTTCTAATCTATTCATTTCCCTATCATTTGATAATCTTGAGACCATGGCTGAAGTGCTGCAATCTTGCAAACACTCAACCATGAGTTTCCCCTCTTCAATTCCTTAATCATCTTCACTCATGATATGCTATGATTCAATCAAGATTAATTTCACTTCATCACTTTGATCCTCTTCAATATTAATCTATTTTGATTCAATTTGATATGTAGATGCATGTTAAGCTTAGACTATATTGAAATTAAGACTCTAACTCAATTCTTATCCTTTATTTGATTGATTCCTACCATCCTTTACAATTTCTATAAATTCCATTTTGATTCTTGAGGATTACCATATAGAACCTAATATTTTGATTTGCGCATTTTTGATTGAACCGTTGGATCATCATGAAAATTGGTGTGTAATATCCTCTTAATGTTATAAGCATGCCTTCCAAATTTCAAGTCAATCGGAGCAGTGGAAGGGCAGCTTCTGAGCACGTTTCCATTTCTGCCCAGAAGCAGTCGACCAAGCTGATCAACCAAGAGTTGTTAATGCCACAGTACTCAGTCGATTTGATCCGTTTGAACCCCTATTTGAATGTTTTCTTCTCTGATGTTGCTTGTGTGTTATCTAGGGTAACAACACTGACTTTGGAACCATTCTTGGTGATCCTTGAATTTAATTACAACTTGATTAAGGTAAGGACAGTCGTTAACTTAAGTATGTTAATTTTACCAACATGCTTACATTATGAGAACTTATTGGTTATGATCATATGAGAAATCCTTTACTATACATGATTGTTATGTATTTCCTTATCAGTAATAGAATGTATGTATCATTTAGAATATCATGTTCAGTCTTACTTTATGATTCATGTATGATCAATCATGTTATGATATGCAATTGTTTATATGACGAATCATTGATTTACTATAATATGATGAGATTGAGATTGTGATTGACTACGTATGACTTGGGATTGAGAGGTGTCCTTTCGACACTTCTATCCTTGGGCATCGGAGGGAATAGTATGGGATGTTCTCCGATGGTGCATATCGACACTTTCCCGGGTCATTGGATGACATATATAGGGTTGTCTAGGTGTATGGTTAGGATATTTTCCTTGTCGTATCAGACCCGATTCGGAAGGGTATTGAGACTGAACGAACCGTGGTAGAATATGAGCGAGAGTACTCAAGACCGGTATCCACTCCGTGAGAGGGCTTGAACTATATTGCGGATACCCGAAAGGGGCCATTTATTGGTAGGGTTACATATGGATAGACTTGGGCTCACAGGCACTCAAGACCGGTAACCAACCCGTGAGAGGACGTGAGAGCTTCCCGTTTACTATATGTGGATGACCAATAGGGTTGATGAGTCCGTAATCTAGGATTACGCTGACTCTAGTGTGAAAGATACCAGAAAGGATCGCCGGGGGCGAGGAATGGACGTATCTGGATCTGACATGATATGACTGAGTAGATGACTTGCATTGGGCTAGGCTTTACTGTGACATGGGCCTGTACTTATACCAAACGGTGATGTGAGAGAGCGGTGACTGATTCCCCAACCATGGTTTATGAGATGACTTTACCGAACTTCCTCGGGCAGACCCAAGATATCTTATGATTGAGGGGGTGTGAATGACGACCCAAAGGAGTATGGTGCTACGGCTTAAAGCATGTCTACCTTAGAGATCAGCATACTTAATATAGAATCATATTTCATTTTGTCTCATATCATATCGCATCGTATGGTGAATTGTATCGAATGGACTGTGTATTATGAAACGACTTGCCTTGCTGAGTTCTTTTGAACTCATTCCTTTTTGTGCAATTTGTTAGATTTTCCTGCAGGTACTGACGAACTGGATGGCACGTCCTATGACCCGAGCTATGATCCCGCATACTACCCTTCGGGTGATGGCTACGCAGAGAGTCAGGATTGCTATACCGAGGAGGATTATAGTGCATACCAGGGTTAGCCCCACATTAGTGAGGGAGCGGCTACATTGGGTTTACTTTATCCATACTTTTGAAGAGGACATCATTAGGATAGAGGAAACCTATGTGTAGGCCCCATTTCTCTGGATGATTGTAATCATTGGAATCTTCTCTCTCCAGTCTTTATGGATTTGATTATGATACTGTCTGTAACTAAACTTGATTTACTACTGCTTCCGCTATTTGTGGAGGAGTGACTTCTGATCACTCCTTCTCTTTGAGATGTTATCACTTTGAAGTTGTTACTTAAATGTTTCCGCACTCTGATTTTCTATCTTGTCTTATTCATTTGATCTATCTATTATTTCTTTATACATTGATTATATTGTTCATGATTATGTTATCGTGTATGTGGGAGGCAAGGCCGCTCGATCTGGATCTTCGGGCTGTGGATCACATCCGGGTATGCCCAGATAGGATACCGGCTGGGTAGATGTGACACCAGGGGTAATGGGTGAACCCACAACCCCGAGTTGGTATGTGTACATATGTAGGTAGTAAGCTACCACCAAATTCCCATACATCACATTCACAACATTGTTTGAATAAATTGAAATAGTAACATGAACATAGATTTCAATGAATAATACATATACATAAACATCGAATTAGCTTCCATCCATGCAAAGTCCCACACAATTTATAAGAGAATAATTGACATTAATAATATTGAGAAGTAGAATCAAATTAAATGCATGATGTAGGATAATGTCTCCCCTCACCTGTAAACGACAATAATAAACTCCAATTTCCAAGAATTCCCAAATTTGAAAGTACAAATTACCCAAAATAACCCTGGAAAACATGTAGATCAAATTAAGCATAAATCAGGATTGACCGGGCATCAAACAAGGCAAAACACATACCCGAACCAAGGGGCAGCAATATAAGCTTGTCAAGGCCGATTGACCATCCCCTAGGGTTGTGACCAAGATTGCTCGATTTCGAACTATTTTCGAAATCCAATCACTTGGGGGGTTTTTGGGACTTCAATGGGACACTAATATTGTCCAAAAAAAAACACCTTCTAATCATCCCAATTAGTTCCAAATAGAAAAGCCCCAAATTGGCTCTCAAAGAGTTGCCCGTAGGCATCTCAGAGAGTCACCAACGGTCATCTCAGAGAGGTTCAATCGATTTCAAATAGGTGAAATGGGACCATTAAACACTCAATGAAGTTGGGAAAGACAAAGGAGAACTTAAGAAAGCATTCAAATCCAACCAACTACTTTAACCACCACCATTAATGTAATCTCTCAACATAAATGCTTCAAAATAAAGGTTGCGAAGAAGGTTTTATTGGTTTTTCTACCTCAACATGTGATTTTCTTTATATTTCGCGCTTCGGCACCGCCAAATGAGCATGATAACTTCAAATCTTCAAGCTCTCCTTCTCTCCCACGTTCTCAGTCTCCCTCTAGAATAAACAATTCATTTATGAGGTGAGAGAACCAAAAAAGAGGGTTTTAAAGGCAAAATTACCAAAAATACCCCTCTCCTAGGTAGGGGTAGTTGATCAAACTGTGCAACTGCCCCTCTAACTTCTCCATACAAAGGCCGATTTCAACGGGCTTCAGAGGGTAGAAATCTCTAGACAATTCTCAATCAGTGGTATAATTTTCCTTGGCATTTGAGTCATCTAGCATTGACTTTTGTGCATGCCAAAATCTCATTTTTATTCCTTTCAGATTGACTTTCTCTCTCCTCTTGAAATCCATTAGGGTGGTTGGGTCTTCTTCTCGCTCATCTAACTCCACAAGTTCGAGTTCTGAACTTCCGGGCTCAACTTGAATGGTCCAAAGTTGCCTTCTACTAGAACTCTGGGTTCATAGACCTAAAACGATGGATTAAAAGGTTAGGATTTTAGGGGATTTCACACCTACATTCATTCCTTTTTAGGGTAAGTACAATCCCCGAGAACATATTAGTTGTTTCAAATTCGTAACGACAATAATTGTAAGAGAGGACAAATTGTTGTGTCGAATCTTCCCAGCCTCCCTGAAGGCCCAATCTCAAAATGGTTCACAAACTTGAAGCCATGGTCTATTCAAAATTTTACGGAACTCAGGAAAAAACTCATTGCTTGGTTCCGAAGTGGCATCGAGAGTAAGAAGACAATAGATAGCCTCTATGCCATCAGGCAAGGACAGAATCAGTCCATCAGAGACTACCTTTTGGATTTGACAAAGTAGTAATTGATATTGAAGAATTGGTTGACATAGTGGCATAGAATGCATTATGGGATTACACACCCTCGATTGCTAGAATCTTTACTCCAAGAAAAAACCTAAGTTATGCAATCCTACTCAAAAGGTGTCAATAGCATGCCACAATCTCAGAGGTTATTGAAGCTCAGTGAGAGATCACCGAGGGTAGTGAAGATACCCTCACCCCCTTAATACCAAGAGATCAGAATCCTAATGCAAATCTAAGACAAGGACCCCTTGAAGTGGCCGAGCTAGCTACATTCTCGACCAAAGGATAGGAATATGACTAGGTATTGTTGTTTCCACAAAACGATTTTAGGAACCTTAAGGTGAGATTAAGAAGCTTATTTGTCACACCCCACCCATCGGATAACCTGTGAGTGCGATCCACAGTTACAAGATCCACGGTTTAGCCATCAGTACTAATAAATGCACACAACACCAAATCAAGAGCAAAGAACAATTCAATAATTAAATAAAATGATATACAAGTGTCCAAAATCCAATGAAGGAAAAGAGTATAATCCAAAGAATGAATAAAAGAAACGTGTCCAAAAAGGGTATTTCAGCAAAAGCAAAGAGAATATCAAAGTCTAGTTATTATTTTGGTCTTTTTCGGGGCTGGCACTTTTCTCTTCTAATCTCTCAATAGAAGGAGTCATGAAACCCTCTATCATCGATCTATCTAAATGGCGAACCACCTGGATTCTCTTGCTGTCAATAGGTGCTTTAGTGCACTCCATGCACCCACAGGAGGCTTCGTGATGTGCAACACCACTTCCCATTGATGACTCCAGAGTCTCTTCACAAGGTTTCTCCTATACATACGAAACTTCTACCACATCAGTATAGTCATCTAAAGAAAATAGAATAATCCACAAAGTATGAGTTTTAACGAACTCAGTAAGGCAACAATCTCATATACATGTCAACATCATAAACATGAAAAATATAATAAAGAAAATATGATGTGCAATAGTATGAATGCATCTAGCAGCTAATATGCAAGTCTTTAATAAGACAGACATGCTTTAAGCTATAACACCAGCCCTCCTCTGGGTGGGTCTCGTCACTTTGATCCCTCACGGACTTGCTACCTCTGTTGGGATCTCTGACAAGGGGTACAGTCCTCATCAATCAAGCATGGCTGGGGTTTAGGTCCACACTCTCTCACCACAACCATTGGCATAAGAGCTGGCGAATGTCAAGGATTCTAACCCAATGCAAGGTCCTACGGTAACATACTACATGTGGTCTAGATACCTCCCCTATGGCACCAACCAACTCGGTTCAGTATCCTTCTCCACCTAGGAATGTGAATCCTCACGGACTGATTACCTCTGTTGGACTTCATTCCTAACCGTATGGTCATCCACATATTATTGGGGCGGATGCTCTCATGTCCCCTCATGACTCCCAAGCCATTATTGGATGCCCATGAGCCCAACCCTAACATATGCAATCTACCATTGCATGATCAACAGTGGACCACTGAGTCTGCACACAGACTGGCTACTGCTGTAGGATGAAACAAAGTAACGTTACCGTTATCACGGGTCATTCGGCTTCAATACCCCTGCTGAAAACGTAGTAGCATGTAAGAGTATCTAACCATGCAGTCTAGACCTCCTAGGTATGTAATCCAACAACCATGATAGTGTTAGGGGCGTTAGAGAAAAGTATCCCATACCACAGTCTCTAATATCCCAAGCTAGGAATATCCAGCAAGGATAACCCTCAATCGTAGTCGCACTAACACATCATACCATATCAAAATAATGAATCAAGTACATTTAATCATTATCCACAACATGTCATCATCAAGTAATCAATTTAAACTACTATTACAGTAGGTTATAAGACTACCTACACATTCAAAGTAACAGACAGTTTATCATATCACATGTCAAATCATATATATGTAATTCTAATTGTTGCGTCTAGAACTTCTTCGAGGGCCGGATATTGAGATGACATCCTTAAGAGCTCTCCAGCCAAGTGGAATAACTGGGATGCCTACACACGCAAAGAAAGCAAGAATGGTCCGGCCAAGTTTTGGCCGGGGAACCGCCTCCGACGCCCAAGTCAGCCTAGGCAACAATAAGAGTTCTTGAGAGAGTTCTCAAGAACGTGATGAGTAATTACTCAGATGAAGTTCTCGTCCCTTTCTCCATGTAGGAGGTGGGTTTATATAGAGGTTACCTAGAGGCGGTGCTTCCTTGAGTTTCGGATCGACGGTTTGGTGAGTGAGTGGAGTATCCTTGGAATAACGGCTCCTTCTTTGTCGAACCAGATAGAGCCGTTATCTGATGACTCATCTCCCCAATTCTCGGAACGGCCTTTCTGAGTGGTTATCTATAACTAACTCTCTTGACCTGGCCGTCTTCTTCAACGTCTCTCTTGGACTTAGTCCAAATGGGCTTCTTGAGCTTATTCCGCGCATGTTCCCTGAAGGGGTGAATATGCTTCCTCCCGAGGGGGTCAATAAGCTTCCTCCTGAGGGGGTTTTCTGTGCCTCTCAAGGGAGAACACTATTCCTCCCGAGTCTTCAGAATAATCAAGTCCCGAGTGGGTATGCGTTTTCTCCATAAGGGATTCTCAGAATCCTCCTAAGAAGACTTCTCTATCCCGAGTGGGGGTGTACGTTCGTCCCGAGGGGGGGTCCTCGGGATATATGTTCTCCACAACATTTTTCTCCCGATCTTGAAATGAATCTATTTAAGGCAGCTACTCTTCCGGTTAAGCATTGAATATCCCTAACCGTCTTTGGTGATTCCATCTCGAGCAAGGCTTTGATTTTTTCTGGGTTGGCCTCTATTCCTCGTTGGGATACCATAAATCCAAGAAATTTTCCGGAAGAAACTCCGAATGCGCACTTTTCTGGATTTAGCCTCATCTGATATGTTCTTAAAGTATCAAAGACTTCTTCAAGATCTTCCAGATGACTTCTTCGGACAATACTCTTTATGAGCATATCATCCACATATACTTTCATATTTCTTCCTATTTGGTCTTTGAAGACTTTGTTTACCATTCTCTGATAAGTGGCCCTAGGGTTCTTCAACCCGAATGGCATTACTTTGTAGAAGTAACTTTCTCGCTCTGTCATGAAGGCCGTATCCTTCTCGTCCTTGGGATTCATCATTATCTGATTGTATCCCGAATAAGCATCCATGAAGCTCAATACTTCATGTCCTGCTGTGGCGTCGATCAAAAGGTCGATCCGGGGAAGTGGATAGTGATCTTTTGGGCATGCTTTATTCAAGTCTGTGTAATCCGTACACATTCTCCATTTGCCGTTGGCTTTCTTCACCATTGCTACATTCGCCAACCAAGTTGGACATTCTATTGGTTTTATGAAACCCGATTGCTCTAGCTTCTCCACTTCGGTTCTAACGGCGGCATGTTTGAGCGAAAAATTCCTTCTTTTTTGGATCATGGGAACTGCATCGTCCCTGATCCATAAGCTATGTTCTGCAACTCTTCGATCTATTCCGGCATGTCTTCGGCCGACCATGCGAATACATCTAGGTTGTTTTGGAGAAACTCAGGTCAATTCTTCCTTGAATTCTGTAAGCTGTTCTGAACCGATCATAGTCCCTTTCTCGGGAAGATCCGGATGAAGTTGAATTTGCTCAAGCTTTTCAACAGGTTCGGCACTCTGCATAGCTTCTTCATCCCGGTCATCCCGAATTTGGATACTCGTTGTATTGCTCGATCTCTCGGTTCTTCTGACTTTCTTGAGATAATTCACATAACATTGTCTGAAGAGTCGCTGATCAGAAGAGCACTCCCCGACTCCTGCTGTGGTTGGAAACTTCAACTTTATATGTGTTGGAGAAACCACTGCCCTTAAGGCGTTAAGAGTTGGCCTCCCGAGCAAGACGTTGTAAGCTGAAAGGTCCCGAACCACCATGAAGGTTGCTTGGACGACTGCATCCCGAGGGGAGGTCCCGATCCTTAGATCCAATTGGATGGTCCCTTTGGATATGGCGGATGACCCAACGAACCCATATAAGTGAGTCCCGCATGGAGTCATCATCTCATCCTCAAACTTCAATTTCTTAAATGCTTCATAGGATAGTAAGTCAGCGGAAGATCCCGTGTCTACAAGAACGTGGTGAACTTCCCGATTTGCCAATTTCACTTTGATAACTATAGCGTCATCATGAGGAGAAGTCACGCCTTTAAGATCTTCATCCGTGAAGGTTATTGGATCTGGACATAAGTCATTTCTTCGTTTTCTTGGTAACTGCGTCGATCCAACGAACCGTGCTTTTTGGTTTGCCTTCTTAATGGATTCTTCGGTCGGATTTCCCAAAACAATGTAAATAGGAGAAAATTCCCGATGGTCAGGTTTCTTCTTGGGATTCTTATCTACCCTCTCGGGACTTTTGGATCTGAGTCTTTCTGTTGATCTAGGTGGGGACTTCTCTCGATCTTGTCGGCTCTTCTGAAGATACTTTTCAAGATGCCCTCCTTGGATGAGTTTCTCGATCTCGATCTTAAGATTTCTGCACTCATCCGTATGGTGGCTGTAGTCCTTGTGAAAGCGACAATACTTTGTCATATTCCTATCTTCGGGTCGGGCTCTTATCTTGCCCGGCCACTTCAAGTTTTCTTTATCTTTGATCTATAATAGAATTTTTGACCTCTTAGTATTAAGAGGTGTAAAGTCCCCATTGGCGAGTCTTTCTTTCCAACCTCCCTTTTTGTCATCTTTTGCCCGAGCATTTGAATTTTGACCTCTTTCTCCATAATTCTTCTTGTCCTTTACGCCTCTCGTGGACTCTTCTCAGGCTTCGATAACTTCTGCAACTGTTGCTTGTTTTTGGCATTTCTTAAGAAGTGCTCCATAAGTCTTTGGCTTATCTTGGAGCAATACCTCAAGCAAATGTCTTTGGGTTATTCCACTCCAGAGTGCATTGTACGCCACCATGTCATCCAACTCTTCTACCTTGATAGCCACTTTATCGAATCTTAGAAGGTAGTCCCGAACAGACTCATTCAATTTCTGCCTAATGGCAAAAAGGCTATCTGCTGTCTTCTTACTCTCGATGCAACTTCGGAATCGGGCAATAAATTTTCTTCCGAGCTCTCGGAAGTTTCCGATAGATCTCGGCTATAGGCTAGAAAACCACTTTATCGTCGGGCCTTTGAGAGATGCCGGGAAAGTTCGGCATAATAGCTCATCTTCTCGGCCAATGATAGCCATGACAGATTTGAAATAACTAATATGTTCTCGAGGATTAGACTTACCTTCAAAGGGAGTAAACGTCGGCATGATAAAGTTAGGTGGAAGAGGTGCTCTCATGACTTCTTCTGAGAAGGGTTCTCTGTCAACCACGTCATAGTCGTCGTCAAGGTCCCGATCATCAAGCCTTCTCTCCATGGCATCTAATCTTCTCCCGAGACCATGCGCCTCTTGACGTCCTTGCGGAGACCGAACACTTCCAAGATCAGAATATTGGGAAGTTGGTCCATGAGAAGATCCATACTGACTAACCGATCCTCTCAGGTCATCAGATCTGGAATGGCCTCTTCCGTGGCTTTCACCTTCTTGTTCCCGATCTCTTTCATTTCTATGCCCTTTTTTGGGTAAATCCTGAGTTTGCCTGAGCCCAGCCAAACGATTGAAAACACTTCCCCTCGTCCGATCTCCTCGGGGAAGTGGTTCTTCAATACGAACTCCTTGAGATCTTTCTCCAACTTGTTCGGCTAGTCGTCTTGGTATTCTGGGATTTCTCCTTACTTCATTCACCGGACGTTGCCTATCCCGAGTTTGTCGGACAGCTTCACGCCTTCGTCCTTCTTGGGAATTTCTGGCTGGTCCGAATGGTACCCTGACTTGATGGACTAAGCCACGAACTACTCCTTGGAGTTCCAACATTTGTTGTTGGACTTATCTTTGCATATTCTGCAAATCGGCTATTGTTGCTGGAATAGGAGGTTGATTTGAACCTCCTTCTCCAAATGGAGTTGGAATAGTTAACGGAGGAATCTCTGGAATCCCTTCTTGACCTTCCTCTGGAATAGGAATTTGCGGATCTGGAGAAAGGAGATTTTGTTCTTCAACACGTCCATTTTCTATCTCCCTTTCTCTCGCTCGGTGAGAATTTGAGAACTTGTCACCTAAGGTGTGGAACGTCTCGTCATGACTTTTTGTGACGTTTCCCACAGACGGCGCCAATTTGTTGCGTCTAGAACTTCTTCGAGGGCCGGATATTGAGATGACCTCCTTAAGAGCTCTCCAGCCAAGTGGAATAACTGGGATGCCTGCACACACAAAGAAAGCAAGAACGGTCCGGCCAAGTTTTGGCCGGGGAATCGCCTCTGATGCCCAAGTCAGCCTAGGCAACAATAAGGGTTCTTGAGAGAGTTCTCAAGAACGTAATGAGTAATTACTCAGATGAAGTTCTCGTCCCTTTCTCCATGTAGGAGGTGGGTTTATATAGAGGTTACCTAGAGGCGATGCTTCCTTGAGTTTCGGATCGACGGTTTGGTGAGTGAGTGGAGTATCCTTGGAATAATGGCTCCTTCTTTGTCGGACCAGATAGAGCCGTTATCTGATGACTCATCTCCCCAATTCTCGGAACGGCCTTTCTGAGTGGTTATCTATAACTAACTCTCTTGACCTAGCCGTCTTCTTCAACGTCTCTCTTGGACTTAGTCCAAATGGGCTTCTTGAGCTTATTCCGCGCATGTTCCTTGAAGTGGTGAATATGCTTCCTCCCGAGGGGGTCAATAAGCTTCCTCCTGAGGGGGTTTTCTGTGCCTTTCAAGGGAGAACACTATTCCTCCCGAGTCTTCAGAATAATCAAGTCTCGAGTGGGTATGCGTTTTCTCCATAAGGGATTCTCAGAATCCTCCTAAGAGGACTTCCCTTAAGAAGACTTCTCTATCCCGAGTGGGGGTGTACGTTCGTCCCGAGGGGGGGTCCTCGGGATATATGTTCTCCACAACATTAACCTTACCTATTTAAGTGGAAAAACTATTGAGAGAAGTATTAAACCTCACAAGAAACCACTCCAACAGACCTCAGAGATCACCTAGATTAGGGTTAAGAAGTTCTATTAAAGTCTAAGATCAAAACGAAGTAAAAATCAAACTGACATGGCCACTATAACCCAACAAGTCGCTTAGGGAGGTTGGTTGGGCCAATTGACCGCCCCCTTCTCGAGTGAAATCCTTAGTCTGAAATTCAAGACTTTTGATCACCCATCTTTGATATGTTTTTGGGATGATTCAAATCCAAAATTGTCCTTAGAACTCTAGAGAGATCATCACACTCCAGATTACAGAAGAGGAAGATTTAGAATTCACTTCATCTTATTCAACAAAATCAACCCTTGATTCGGATATAGAAATCCATCTTCAGGCATGATCTAGTCGCAATCATTTATGGGAAGGATTCTAAACACTCCAACTCACCATTACAGAATTTTAGAGGGAGGAACAACACTCTAATAATAAAGAAATCAAGTAAGAAGAAAGTGTGCTTAACTAACCCCTAAAAGATTTGAAAGTCCAAGCGAGATCCAAGCGTGCTCCGCGATTCGAGAGTTCTTCACCACCAACCATGTGTACACTATCTCCCAGCAGTCCAAAATAGCCTCCACAAATAAAATAATACTAAATTAGGTCATGGATGACTATTTATAAAGGGTCGGGGGCAAAACAAGGTTTAAAACCCGAGGCGGTTGGTTGGGTCAATAAGCTGCCTTAAGCAACCACCACCTAGTACATTCAAATACTTGGGTGATTTGCTCATCCGGTTGATTCCCACACCAATTTAGCTTAAACCAACGCGTGGGGGTCCTTACCTTGATCTCCAGACAACTTCAAACTTGACTTGACTCCGGCTAGAAATTCATCTGCCCAGTCCATCGAGGTTTCCACTAAATCTCCTTCGGAATTCCAACATGGATGGTTCTTCACCAGATGTATCCAGATACATGGGTTCAGGGTATGAATCATGGGCTTCAATCCGAATAGCCCACAGCTTCTTCCGACTGGGACTTTGGGTACTTGGACCTACAATACGGATCTCGGGTTAGAATTACATTATCCAAGAAGGCCAACTTGAGAAATATGCTCGAAGAATGGAACAGTACCCGAAGAAGTCCCCAGCCAAAAGAGGCCAGAGATCAAGAAGCCTAGATATAGATCTTATGCAACTATTCCATCTCAGTTTCAATGAAGTATCATTTTAGTTGGCTTCAAATACTTGTGTCTTTTGACACCTCTTCACGAGGATATTTAGCAGAAAGCTAGAGCTGAGAAGCTCAACCCGAGCACCTCTTTGAGAGGACCTTTGCTCCTCTTTGCAAGGATATGAAGGCTTGTGCCAAGAGCTTAGCCTGAGCACCTCTTTTACGAGGACCTTTGCACCTCTTAGCAAGGACAAGAAGGCTTCAGCCAAGAGCTCAGCCCGAGCACCTCTTTACGAGGATCTTTGTGCCTCTTTGGTAGGACAAGAAGGCTTGAGCCAAGAGCTCTGTACACCCGACTCACTAGTATCCAACCCGCCTGACAAACCGTGGAGTGATCCACAACCACAAGATCCACAGTTTAGCCACTAGTTATAATAAAAACACACAATGCCAAATCAAGTGCAAAGAACAGTTCAATAATTAATGTAAATGAACAAAGAGTCCAAAATCCAATGAAAAGTAATAAATGTAATCCAATGAATGAATCAAAGGAAATGTATCCAAAGAATGTTTTCAGGCAGAAGCAAAGAAAATCTCATAATTTAATTATCGTTCTTGTCTTTCTTAGGATTGGCACAACCTTCTTCTAGTCTCTCAATAAAAGGTGTCATATACCCCTCTCTCATCAACCTATCCAAATGATGAACCACTTGGACCTCTTTCTATCAATAGGTGCCACAAGAGCACTCCATACACCCGCAGGAGGCTTTGTGTTGTGCAGCACCGATTCCCATTGATGCCTCCATAGTCTCTTCATTGAAATTCTCCATACATATGGAACTTCTTCCGCATCTGTATAGTCATCTGAAGAAAACATAAACAATCCACAAAGATGAGTTCTGACGAACTCAGTAAGGCAACAATCCCATATACACATTGACATCGGAAACACATCATGAGTAAAACTGAAAAGGTGATAAGCAATAGTTTGGATGTGTGCTTAGTCCCAAGAACACATAAAAGGTCCAAGGTAAACTATCCCAGAATAAGATGGTGGAATTTGAAAGGAGAGTACTCTAGATCCTTCATTAATGAAGTAGTCAAACAAGGAAAATGGGATTTTAAAGGGGATACCAATGCAATGTGGAATGAGATGGCTATGTGTATTAAGAAGGTGGCTAAAGATGTTCTAGGTGAATCAAAAGGAAAGACTCATTCTTATAGAGAGACGTGGTGGTGGGATAGTGAGGTTCAAGTTGCCATTAGGAATAAAAAAGCTAGTTTTAAGGCATGGCAAAGAACTAAAGATGTTGAGGATCTTCATAGGTATAGGTTGGATAGAAATGAAGCTAAGAAAATTGCAGGAAAAGCAAGGGAAAGGAAATATGAAGAGTTGTATAATAAATTGGGCACAAAGGAAGGGGGAAAATCTATTTATAAGATAGCTAAGATGAGGGATAGGAAGAGTAGAGATCTTGACCATGTTAGATGTATTAAAAATGGAGATGGTAAAGTATTAGTTTGTGAGGAGGATATTAAGAAAAGATGGGAAACCTATTTCTCTAGTTTACTAAATGAGCATTCTTCATGCACTTATGTTTCGGACGATTAGACTTTTCACCAAGGCACCAAGGTCCGAACTTATTTACGTAGAATTTCGATGTTCGAAGTAAAAGAAGCTTTAAGGAGGATGAAACTCGGCAAGACACAAGGTCCTGATGAAATCCCAATTGAAGTATGGAAGAGCTTAGGAACCCATGGACTAGTTTGGTTGACTAAGTTGTTTAATAAGATTATGAGCACAGGGAAAATGCCAGATGATTGGAGGAGAAGTGTTGTGGTTCCAATTTACAAAAATAAAGGAGATATTCAAAGTTGTAATAACTATAGGGGCATTAAATTGATGAGCCATACGATGAAATTATGGGAGAGAATAATTGAAACCCGTTTGAGACACTTAACTACAATTACGGAGAACCAATTTGGGTTTATGCCAGGAAGATCTACAACGGAGGCTATTTACTTAATTAGGAGACTTATGGAAAGGTATAGAGAATGTAGGAAAGATCTTCATATGGTATTTATTGACCTAGAAAAAGCTTATGATAGAGTCCCTAAAGCGTTAATTTGGCAAGTACTAGAGAAAAGAAGTGTTGCAAGTAAATATATAGATATAGTTAAGGATATGTATGATGGTTCGGTGACTAGTGTTAGAACAGTGGGGGGACAAAGTAATGAATTCCCGATAACAGTTGGGCTACATCAAGGGTCAACTTTAAGCCCATATCTTTTTGCACTGGTAATGGATGAATTAACCAAAGACATTCAAGATGAGGTCCCCTGGTGTATGCTTTTTGCGGATGATATTGTGTTGATTGATGAGACCCAAGTGGGGATTAATACCAAATTAGAATCATGGAGATTAGCTTTGGAATCAAAAGGCTTTAAACTTAGTAGATCGAAGACAGAATATTTAGTTTGTAACTTTAGTCATGACCGGCCATATGATGAGGTGGTGATACTTGACGATAAAGAGATTTCTCAGAGTGATTGTTTTAGGTACCTAGGTTCAATCATAAGTAAAAGAGGTGATTTGGAAGATGAGGTTTCCCAAAGAATTAAAATAGGGTGGATGAAGTGGAGAGGTGCGTCCGGGGTCTTATGTGATCGGCGTATTCCATTAAAGCTTAAAGGAAAATTTTATAGGACCGTTGTTCGACCAGCTATGATGTACGGTGCAGAGTGTTGGGCTGTTAAAAAGAATCATATAGATAAACTCAGTGTAGCAGAAATGAGGATGCTAAGATGGATGAGTGGCAAAACTAGGATGGATAAGATAAGAAACGATCATATTAGAGTTGGGTTGGGAGTTGCTCCCATAAGTGATAAGCTTAGAGAAAGTCGTTTGAGGTGGCACGGCCACATTCAACGGAGACCTATAAATGCTCCTGTACGGAGAAGTGATATAATCCATATTGAAGGAACTAGAAGAGCTAGGGGTAGACCTAAGATAACCTTAGGAGAAGTGGTGAGAAAGGATATGTATAGCTTAGGCCTTGTATCTAGCATGGCCTCAAACAGAACTGATTGGAGGGCAAGAATCCATGTAGCCGACCCCATTTAGTTGGGACAAGGCTTATTGTTGTTGTTGTTGTTGTTGTTGTTGTCTAGCAACTAACCATGCAAGTCTCTAATAAGGCAGACATGCTTTAAGATATAACACCAACTCTCCTTTGGGTAGGTCTCGTCACTCTGATCCCTCATAGACTAGCTACCTCTATCCCAAGCAAGGGGATACAATCCTCGTCAATCAACCTTGGTTGGGGTTTAAGTCCACACTCTCTCACCACAACCATTGGCATGAGTACTAGCGCATGTCAGGGATTCTAACCCAATGCAAGGTCCTACAATAACATACTACATGTGGTCCAAATACCTCCCCTATAGCACCAACCAACTGGGTTCAATATCCTTCTCCACTTAGGAATAAAAATCCTCACAGACTGATTACCTCCGTTGGACTCCATTCCCTAACCATATGGTTATCCACATATCGTTGGGGCGGCTGCTCTCATGTCCCCTCGCAACTCCCAAGCCGCCTATTAGGCGCTCATAAGCCCAACCCTAACATATGCAACCCTACTATTGCATGATCAATAGTGGACCACTAAATCTCCTCATGGATTGGCTACCACTATTGGATGAAACAGAGTCATGTCATTGTTATCACTGGTCATTCGGCTTCAATACCCCTGCCGAAAGGGTAGCAGCATATGAGGGTACCTAACCATGTAGTCTAGACCACCTAGGTATGTAAACCAGTAACCATTATAGTGCTATGGGCATCAAAGAACAATATCCCATACCACAGTCCTTGATATCCCAAGCTAGGAATACCCAACAAGTATAATCCTCAATCATAGCCGCACCAAACACATTGTTCCACATCAACTAATAAATTAAATACATCTAACATTATCCATAACATGTCATCATTAAATAAGCAAATTTAGCTACCATTACAACAGGTAATAAAGCTACATACATGTTCATAGTGATAAGCAAATCATCATAACATCATATCAATCATACATGCAATTATAACCTTACCTGTCTTAGTAGAAATGTTACGGAAAAACGTATTAAGTCTCTCAAATAACCACTCCAACAGACCTTAGAGATCACCTAGATTAGGGTTAAGAAGTTTCATTAAGGTCTAAGAAGAGCGAAAACAACATCAAAATTGTCTCTGGAAGTGGGATGGTTGCTTGAGCTAGTTTGTTCAATTGACCTCCTTAAGCAACCACCCGCTTTTCTAGTAGTTTTCTAAGTCCGAAATTCAGACTTTTGATCACCCATCCTCGATTTGATTTTGGATTGATTCAAGTCCGAAATTCATTCTTAGAACTTCAAAGAGGGCACAACACATCAGATCACAGAAGAAGGATGATTTGAATCAACATCATCTTCTTTGACAAGATTAGCCCTTGATTTGGAAATGAAAATCTGTCTCCTAGCATGATCCAATCGAGATCATTGATGAAAAAGGATCTAATCACTCCAACTCACCACTACGGAATTTTAGAGGTAGGAACTATTATCTAACACTACGGAAAAACAAGGTTTAAAACCCGCAGCCCAACCAACTGGTTGCTTAGGGCGGTTGGTTGGGTCTATTAACCACCTTAAGCAACCGCCCCCTAGTACTTTTCAGTACTTGGGTGCTTTGCTCTCCCGGTTGATCCCTAACACTAATTTAACTTACACCAACATGTGGAGGTGCTCTTACCTTGATCTCGGGCATCTTCAATCGACTTGTCTTATGATGGAAATCCATAAGCCCAACCCATCCAGGTTTCCACTGGATCTTCTTCGGGTTCCCAGTAAGGTAGGTTCTTCACCAACAGTATCCAAATCCATGGGCTTCAATCCGAATAGCCCACAACTTCTTCTGACGGGAAC
Organism: Hakea prostrata; assembly: GCF_041222555.1. Taxonomy (NCBI): domain Eukaryota; kingdom Viridiplantae; phylum Streptophyta; class Magnoliopsida; order Proteales; family Proteaceae; genus Hakea; species Hakea prostrata. The sequence continues at coordinate 73,709,308 of NC_142602.1, forward strand.
TTTGGGTACTCAAGCCTGCATTTCGGATTCTAGGTTAGAAATACGGGGGTTTTACAACTCAGTTGAGCCCCTTTTTGAGATGACCTTTAGGCCTCTTTGCAAGGATAAGAAGGCTTGAGTCGAGAAGCTCAACCTAAGCACCACTTTGAGAGGACCTTTGTGCTTCTTTGCCAGGATAAGAAGGCTTGAGTGGAGAGCTCAGCCTGAGCACCTCTTTGCAAGGGCAAGAAGGCTTGAGCCGAGAGCTCAGCTCCAACACCTCTTTACGAGGACCTTTGCGCCTCTTTGCAAGGACAAGAAGGCTTGAGCTAAGAGCTCAGCTCGAGCACCTCTTTAAGTGGACCTTTGAACCTCTTCACAAGGAGAGAAGGCTAGAGCTGAGAAGCTTAGCCTGTGCGCCTCTTTAAGAGGACCTTTGCACCTCTTCATGAGGACAAAAAGGCTTGAGCCGAGAAGCTCAACCCATGCACCTCTTTAAGAGGACCAAGAGCCTCTTCAAGAAGACATTAGTGCCTCTTCGCCAAGATGAAGAAGCTAAGTAGCTCAACCCAAGTACCTCTTCAAGAGAATGTTTGCGCCTCTCGACGAGGATGAAGAGGCTGAGTAGTTCAGCCCGAGCACCTCTTCATGAGGACATTTGCACCTCTAAATGAGGACGAAAAGGTTGAACTCAACCTGTGTCACATCCACCCAGCCGGTACCCCATCGGGCATACCCGGGTATGTGATCCACAATCTCGAAGATCAAGTATCGAGCAACCATTCCTCCCACATACACAATAACACAATTATGAACGATAATAATCACGGTTTAAGCATGTAATAAAGAATCATGAATAAGATAAAACAGATAATCAAAGTGCGGGATAAAGGTGATACCAAGATATATATAATCCAAAAAGGAAAGAGAGAGAGTGATCAAAAGTCACTTCCTCACACGGCAGCAGAAAGTAGCTAAATCAAGTTAAGTTTACAAAACCAATATCTAAGGAGTATATCATGAAAGTTAAGTTACAGATCCGGTCTTAGTAAGGATTTCCAAATACAACATTAAATAAATGTTTCTTCAATCACATAAAACACATCCTCAAAAGTATAGATATCCGAAGTCCAGTACAACTGCTCCAACACCAGTGTCGGGCTAATCCTGGTGTGCAGCATAGTCCTCTTCGGTACCCTCACAATAATCTTCATAGTAGCCACAACCCTGAGGGTAGTGTGGCTCATTAAAGGGTGCTTCGAAGGACGTGCCATCGGACTCTTCAAAACCTGTAGAATAGTCTAACAAAGCAAATGCACAGAAAGGAATGAGTTCAAAGGAACTCAGCAAGGCAGTTAATCCATAGTACATAAACCATATGATACAAGTCATAACATGATGCAAATGATATGAAACAGATGATGCAATTATGATTCTAACTCTACATATGCTAGTCTCTATGGTAGACATGCTTTAAGTCATAGCACCATACTTCCTTGGATAGTTCTCAAATCTCTCTTCCCTCAACCATCCAAGTATCTTGGGTTCTCCGGTGTGAATTGGGTCCTGCATCCATCTCGGACAATTCCATGGCTGGGGTTTAGGTCACCACTCTCTCACATCACCATTGGTATAAGTATTGGCGCATGTCACGGTAAAGCCTAGCCCAATGCAAGTCATATACTCAGTCATACCATTTCAGATCCAGATACGTCCATTCCTTGCCCCGGGCGATCCTTTCCGGTATCCTTCACACTAGAGTCACCGATATTACTCACCGGACTCATCAACCCCATTGGTTATCCACAAATAGTAGATGGGAAGCTCTCACGTCCCCTCACGGATATGACTCACCAATCTTTGAGCACCTGTGAGCCCAAGTCTAACTATTTGCAACCCTACCAACAATGGCCCCTTTTGGGTATCCGTAATATGATCTATGTCCTCTCACAGGTTGGTTCCCAGTCTTGAGTGCCCATCAAACCATACTACTACCACGGGTCATTCGGTCTCAATACCCTTCCGATTCGGGTCTGATATGACAAGGACATCCTAGCCATACACCTAGACAAGTCCTATATATGTCATCCAATAATCCGGGAAAGCGTCGATGGACACCTTCGGAGAACATCCCATACTATTCCCTCTGATGTCCAAGGACAGAAATGTCAATAGGACATTCCTCAATCCCAAATTATACTTATCCAAACACATTCTCAATTCATCATATCACACATACATGATACATCATCATATTGAAAGTCATATCATAACGTCGCATAATTCAAGTGTAATGTAAATAACAATAATTAAATAAACATGATATACCAAAGTGATTAAACATGTTACTACTGTTAAAAGACAACTACAGTAGTCATATGATGTCTAAATAGAATTGATAAGCAAAGCATATCAAGTTGCCAATCATCATTGAATAAACACATAGTCCATATCATATGGGTATAACTGTCCTTACCTTAATCAAATCGGGAATAATAGCAAATACCACTTAGAATAGTCCCCAACTTAGTGTTTGAACCCTAGACAACATATAAGCAACATTAGAGAAGGAAACAATCAAATCGAAGATCAAACGAAGCGAAATGAGCAAGAGTTGAGTTGCTGTTTTCCTTTGGTCGACTGACTGGTCAACTGACCAGTCGACCAAGCAGTCAACCAAGAGGATCAGTAACGGCCAGCATAGGTAAATTGGGCCCAAAACCAATCTTCTGGGTCTCGGATCAATCTAAAATTTGGAGGGAATGATCATAGCAATATAGGGACACCATACAATGAAAATTATCATGATCCAATGGTCCAATTAGGAATACCCAAATTGAAACCCTACGTTCTATATGCTAAACATCAAGAATTGAAATGAGATTTGTTGCAATGGCAAGGAATGATGGGGAATCAGCTAAGGAAGTGATAAGAACTATACTAGAATCATAAACCAATAGTAAATCAGACCTAGCATGCATCTACACATCAGTTTAGATCAATAAGACAAGTTGGAATGACAAGAATCATAGAAATGCAATGCTATTGATTGTATTGAATGCATAGCATAGCAAGAATGAAGAGAAATTAATGGAGATGAAAGGGAAACACATGGCTAAGTGTTTGCAAGGTTGCAGCACTTCAGCCATAGTTTCAATAGTATAAAAGAGTGGAGGAAAGAGTAGATTAGAGAATAAGAGAGAGGAATCATACCTTGAGGAAGCAATGGAGATGGAAGGCAATGATTGAGACCAAGATCCTTCACCAACTTCAAGGAAGGGCTTTGGGAAGCTCACTCCTCGTGCTCTGGACCAAGCAGTCGACCAAGCATGAACAGCAACTTCATCCGGGGAAATGGAAGGCCAGACTGATCCAAATTGAGTTGGGTTTTCTCCTACAAGTCAATCAACAAGTCTAGAATAGATAAATACCTTTAGAACAAGATCGAAAGTGCATCACGTACTTCAACTACGCTCTCCCCCTTCTAAGTGCAGTTTCTCACTAAACACTGACAGTGTATCCAAGTAAGGGGTATCACTGTCAATATCCATAGGTTCTGAGTCATACACCAAATCTTCGACTATGAGGGCCCACAAGTCTCTTCTTCCACTACTCCAGGTCTTCGAACCTACAAACACCAACGGATCCGGGTCAGGATCAGGGTCAGGAAAGGGCTGGATTTCACAACCCAAGTATCCCTAAATGGGGACAATAATACCTATTAAACAAAGAGATAGAACCTGGGAAGTTCAGCCCAAGTACCCCTAAAGGGAGGTAATTGCACCTCTTGAAGAACTCGGCTGGCAGCTTCTTGACTCATCAAGACAAAGTCTAGAGACAAAATTGGAGTTTAGGCACGAAAGGTCGAGTAAAGAAGAAGAGAAATTGAAATAACTACTTAAGACAGGGACACTCGACAAAGTAAGCATTACATCTGCTTGAATAAAGTTAACTGCATGGAATGGGGGGCTCATGTAGTGGTAAGGAACCAACTCGAGTGCCCCCTTAGTTGGGCTAGCCCATACCCCATTGGGAACAAGTGAAGAGCCACCATCGGGGAACAGGCAAAGAACCCCCTTTGGGGAAGATATGAAGAACTCTTGTCGGGGTAGATATGAACAACCCCTACCAAGGTAGAAGTGAAGAACTCCTATCGGGGTAGAAGTGAAGAACTACCCATCGGGGAAAGCACAACAAACCCCCATTAGGGAAGGTCCGAAGGACCCCTATCGGGGTAAGTATGAAGGATCCCTATCAAGAAAAGTGTGAAGAGCCCTGTCGGGAAAGACCCGGGTCGAGGAGCAATTACTCCAAATCTGGAGAACCACATTCAGAGAAGTCTCCGAAGAAAGACTAAGTTGAAGGGGCCAGTTAGGGAAGTAATCACCCAGTACGCCCATGATGAAGCATGGGGGAGTGACTCTCAAAGTAATGACTCCATTAGAGTCCATTAAGGGAACTGCCAAGGAATGGAACATGCTTCCTAAGGAAACTCTCATCACTTCTCACTAAGTAGGCAAAATCCACTGAGTAACTGCCTAGAGGTAACCTCTATATAAACTCAACTCAAGAGACTTGCAAAGTATAAAGAACTATCTACTACTTTTGCTTACGCTCTGAGAACCCTTCTCAAAGGTCTTCAACTGTTGTGCCTAGACTAACTTGAGTGTCAGAGGCGAATCCTTGATTTGTCTTAGGTTGGCCTGCTCTAACTCTTATCGTGAGTGCAAGTCATGTTCCTACTCGGATAACGTTAAAAAAGCTCCGAATAGGTCATCCAACTACTTGGGTGGCACGGAGAAAGTCTAGACGCAGCTGCATAGAATCATGTTACTAAAGAAAAATGCAAAGAAAAAGTGGGAGATCCATTGAGTGGAGGGTGGCTAAGTTGTCCTACACATCAAGGACAAGGTTCTCTTAGCTAGATAATCGCCTACTTCGCTCGCCTCTCATGAAACAAAGGAAAACTTACAATCCAAAATTTTTTTCCTTCAAAAAATTAATATCCTACACGATATCGATAAGCTCAAATGGAAGGGGACCTGCAGTGCGAATTATAAAATTTTAATTTCAACTCTAATTAAAAAAAAAAAAACTATAAAATTTAAACAATTAATTGGATTGAGCC